>NC_050513.1:5893102-5894744 GCF_002922805.2 Oryzias melastigma
ATAATTAAGAGAGTAATGTTTCTGGGTCGTAAACAGAGATTGGCAGTGCGGGTTTTTAAACTATATTGATTTCATTTTGTTTGTATGCTTGGGACAAGGTGGCACTTTTTACGGAGCGTCGATATTTCACCTAGAAAGTTCACGCGGACAGGTGGGGGATGGGGAGTTGAGTTGGTAGCGCTTTTATAACCAATTGAGAACATTAAACTGTGTCAAGCTGCATTTGTGGAAATGAGAAACATTGTGGCTGCATGCTCCAATATATTGGTGAGTTTTACAAAGGAGCCCCAGAGGTTCTGTTTATACAAATGTTGGCCCTTGTGTTTGGGTGTATAGTCAAAATGGGTTAGTACAAGCTAGCTTGTATCTCGTAAAAACTCATTTTTTCCTCTGTATCAGTAGATTTTTTTTATTTTTGCTCCATCAATCTGTAATGTTTTACTTAGGGTGTGGTCACTATAAAGGATTTTGATCATTTTAAAGCCCCCATTTGACATTTTTTTAAGCGTTTCCAGTTATGTTTTCATTATGATTAAAGTTTAAACCAAAATTCCACAACCTAAATGTCTTAAAAAGCCATATGATGTTCATCTGAACATTCTAAAATCTCCTCTACATGGGTGTGGCCATTAGAGTAGCCTCAACCTTGATCCCCCCTTTCTGATGATGCTAGCTCTAACTAGCTAGCTTAAATATTCACCGCAATGTCAAGTAATATCGTAAATGTCCAGCCGTGTTGTCTACAAGTGGACACATCAGAATAGTTTTTTTTTGTAACTTCTGATCTTCAAAAGCTTTGGTTTATTGTTTTTATTATTATTATTATTATCTTGCTATAAAAAGCTTTTTTGCAAAAACATATAGCCTGGTAATCATGAATACTAATAATCAGTTTGCCATTGGGAAAAAAAAAGGGATTTTTACTTACTATCCCATTATCTGGAGAACAATATATGTTTTTGGATAACTTTTGGTAAGAATGGGTTCATAAATGCGGATAGAAGATGCCATCTTCTCTTTTCCAACACCTGAGTTTGCACCCTGCGTGGGCAGATCAAGGATCTTGGACATATGCTCTTGGGTCTGGTTGTTGTGACATCACAATGACCCAGTAATTCAAACAGAAAGTCTTTGTGACAGTCAGGTTGCAGAAATGAAAAGATTTCTTTGCACATTTGTTCTCTTTTATAAGAAAAAGGCCACACCTACATGTCAAAAACTCAAAAAAAAAACGTGTTTTTCATCGAACGGAGACTTTAAGGATTTTTTCTTGACCTCCTCAACCCAGATTTTGGTTTACCCTTTACTCAGAATCGTCTCTACTTTTTAGTTTTAAATTCATAATTTCTGTAAAAGAGCAAGATTTTAATGACTTGAACCTTAAATTTACTACATCTACATTTTAAAGACCCACTGTGATTAAAATGGTGTTGTGGTTTATGCTAAAAAATTAATTTTTGAGTATTTCATTATTCAAATGTTTAATCATGGGGAATACAAATTCCTTTTTAAAAAGATTGTATTTGTTACATGGAAACTACAAAGGGTGGGTCTGCTCAGCTTTACAACATGAAGGGAAAGAGGGGGTGGGGTTGCTCCACGCCGACAGTCCCGAGGTGAATTTCCAATCAACTACTGCCAC
>NC_050513.1:5894822-5898112 GCF_002922805.2 Oryzias melastigma
GACAAAAACTAATATTTCACTTTTTGCAGTGTAGCGGGCTGTGTTCCCAGAGGTCTTTTAGCCAAAATCAAAAACTATTGTCTTCTAGGACGTAGTTCCTGCAGAGAACCAGCAATTCATTAGAAATACATCCCCGCCCCCATTGCTGAGAGTTTCTGTTTATATTTTCTTATGCATGTAAGCAATGCAACAAAAACAGTGATCAATATTGGAGCTCTTTTTAAATCGTCTGCACCAGATTATTAAGGGTTTGAATAAAGAAATACTCAGAAATGCAATTTTGAGCTTGATTTTCTCAGACTATATCCTACATATCAGGAAAAATGCCACAAGTACAATATGACTTTCATCTGTGCTAATCATGTAATACTTTTTATTTTTTATTTTTATTTTTTAATAATCAAATTAGCACATTGTTAAGTTTCTTTTGTGTGCTAGACTCTACAAAAGCAACTAAACCCCAAACCTTTTGCACTAATTTGAGATAACCCATAATCCAGGAAGAAAGACTGTCCACATTCCTCTGTAGTGAGGTGCAGACGGTCAGAACATTTTTGTCTCCTCAAACACACACCATCATCTTCCACTGCAAAGGGCTGCTCCATTCCTTCAAAATGTGTGTTCAATTTCCACCAAATGTCACGACAGAACAGCTAATAGGTTTGATGGTTCACTGAACAAAGCTTGTCCTTTTCCAATAAAAGGCTAAAAGCTTTGCAATGAATATTTCTCATTATGTGGAAGTCGTATCCATATGAGGACATACGTTTCGAGTATGTTTCCACATTTGTGTGGAATGACTCTCGTGTTTTACTAGTTGGCAACATTAACAATGTTCATTTACAAATTGAGGTGTCCCCATCCATCTTTTGTGATGGGGAGGGTTGCAAGTTGGACTGAAGTAGAATACCACAAAACTGCAAATTTATATTTTAAAAACCAGTCACAAATTAGTGTCATAGCTCCAAAGTTGTTTGAATTTCTCTATTTATTTTTCTTAGAAACTACACAAATTATAGTTCAAAGTAGAATTGATTCATTTTAATAATTAATTTTTGAGAAAATCAGCTTTAAAAGCTCACTTAAACACAATTTTGGGTTCCACTTGAACATTTTTCGCAAATTTGTGTTGTAACCAAGCTACAATAATCTTTAGACTTTGCTAACTAGTTTTAGACACAAACATTAAGAAAAACAAGAGAAAAGGGCTAATTGTCTACTTCACTTACATTGGTTAGATGATTTTAATTCCAACCATTTATTAGAGAGAAAAATAATAGAATTTGTCAATATATTTCTGGTGTTTTCCACCTCCCCGAAATCAGTTTCAGTTTCTTATGGTTGTTCTTTTCTTTCTCTGAAGCTTTGTTCACATCGGCCTCGGCAACACACATTCAAGTAGCCATTGAAAAGTATTTATACATGAGGTTCCACGTTCAAAAGTCTTTCATCACTACACAAGTTTCTACAACCATTTTCGGGCTTTACGTACAAAAAGCATGTTAAAACCTAAACCAGGTTGGACTGCAATCAGGAACTCTGATTTGGTAGCAACAAATGGGTAGTGTCCTTTTCAATTCGAGGAAGGAAGTGCCAACCATTTGAAATTGATCAGGGAGGAATTAGATGGCATGAAGGCTGATTCCGAATTACTTACCTACCCCACCCCTCTGGCTAATACATTTTGGTTCAATTATAGGGGCAGTTGAAGTTGTAGTGGAATTCAATTTATTTTATTTATTTTTTTTAATAAGAGGAGCTGTTGGGACTTACGGCTGGCTTTCTCTCCGCCGTTCGGGTGATCTGTGTCTGATTTGTGGGCGTATAAGAAAAACATTACTTCATGTGGGTGTGCTCTGTCTTAACTCAGAAGTGGACATATACATGTTAGGCCGAATACAAATCTTTTCCTCTAGCTCTACGGCTTCTCCCTACCCCTGTATTTATCCCTCCAAATGGAGAGTTATGGAAGAATAATGCCATCAAATTTAGGCTCTGCTTCCTTTTTCGCCCTTAAAAAAAACTATTTTGGACAACCCTACCCCTCCAAATGTCCCTACAATTGGAAGGGTAGAAAGAAGCCGTACCATTTTTAAAGGTATAAAACCGATGTTATGTATTTTCCAAGCACTGGCAGCTACGTGCTATCATGATGACATCATCAAGCTGTAGTAATTTTGAAGAAACTTCAAATTGTTGGCCCAATCCGAATTCTTCCTTTCTCCCTTCCCCTCCATTTGAAAGTGAAGTTTAAGTGTAAGTGTGTCCAGGAAATGTATTTTTTTAAAATCTGACCCTCCAAACGGAGGGCTACAAAGTCCTCCCCCGTGAGGATAACCTGAAGAGCTTTTCAACACATGGGTGCACTCTGAACCACAGACGTTTACATTTGAATGTAAGTAATGACTTTTTGTTGCAGCACGACCTTTATAAAGTTATAAAACTGCTGTGTTTATGTGTATTCAAGTTTAGAAGCCCACGCTAAAGCTAGTGGACTGGCGATTATTGGTGACATCGATGAAAGTGATGTCCTAAATATGAGACCTTTTTTTAATAACTCTCCGTCTGGAGGGCTAAATGAAGGGGAAGGGACAAGGGCTAGGGAGAGGGAAGGAATTCGGATTGGGCCTATTTTTTTTTTTCAAATCTTTGCTTGAAAGGGGTAAATGTAGGGATAGGGAAGCAATTGGGATTCAGGTCAAATCTTTCATGTATAGGAATAAAGTTGTGAAAATAAAAAGTCTGGAGCAAGATTTGAGACATTTGCACCAATTCAACATTTTGTCCCAAGACTACAATCGGGTAGTGATAGTCAAATATGAACACAATGGGCTAAACAAGCACATGTTTTTATACCTGATGTGTACAGAGTTTGACAGCAAATTACTTTTCCATATAGTCTAAACAAAGGCCAACATGAAGTTCTAATTTATATTTCCTACTGCAAATGTGTGGTTGAGTCTGTTTTCACGAATATGATTATTGTTGCTTTAGTCTTAGCATCCATTCAGAGCACTCACATTTTTTCCATTCTTGTCATACCTTTACTCTGTTCGTTTTTATTGTTGGTCAGAGTACTTGTGTCGTGGTATTTCCAACAAGTCCCATGAAAAGTATTTCCAACCCCTTTCTAGTAAAACTCCAATGCTTTAGGCTGACATTCCAGTTAATGATGCTCTTTGCTGAAATCCCTCTTCCATGTGGTCACACCACCACTTCCTTCAGAACTTGACCATGTTTGTGTGGAGGAACTCTGCATACATTGAGAGGATTTACATGTATTACTTTTA
>NC_050513.1:5898174-5909125 GCF_002922805.2 Oryzias melastigma
GTTCACTTGTAGCAGAAACAAAAAGAAGGCAGCGCCGGTACCCTGAAGCATTTCTTTTCATTGTAACGCTATAAATGATACTTGGGAAGCAGAAATTGGGGAATATAAAACAGAAACGGAGGATATATCTTCAGTGAGCAGAATGATGTGCAAGGCTTGTAAGGTCAATGCCTGAGGGCCTAAGAAGATAAAAGAACAAAGACTCATAGGAACTTTACAAATTCCTGAGACTTCATGATCACCACCTTTATGATACTGTATTGCCTTTGATATAGCCTCTCGATGTAGCTTTTATGATTGCCTTGAAGCTTCTTTAAGGAGTTGAGATTCCAAATGTGGTAGAAAAGGATTACTCGCAACCCAAGAGGGAAAGCAGACATTTTTTTGTTTATTAAAATGTATATAACCCGATCAAAAAAGGTTCTTAAAAAGCTTATAAATGGCTAAATACACAACAAATAACACAAATTAGAAACACATAACAACTTGGAGTGACTGATCTGAGCTTAAACTTGTGCTAGGGCTCCCATTTATGATGCCAAAGAAGGTTATGCTACTGTTGACACGTCCGATTTCTTCTGATCTGTGTTTTCCACGTAATAATAATAATAATAATATAATAATAATCTTTATTTATAAAGCGCATTTCATGGCGTGCGCCAGCTCAAGGCGCTGTACATAAGAAACATAAATAAAGAAAACATATAAACATTTAAAATAGACAATCAAATACCCATTAAATAATGAAAGAATGGGGTTTCAAGCTTCTACACAGCAACAGTTAAAAACGTGTCGCCAAATCTACATAAAGCATTGAGCTAAATGTAGTGCATAGGTGATTGAACCAAATATATTGATTAGTATCGATCTCAAGTTGGAAACGGATCGATACTGCCCCGCAGATATCGATATTTCCACTCTTGTTTGAAACTATTCTGTATCAGCAAACAGGACCCAGCTGAGTCACTTCCTCATCACTCTTTGTGTATTTTAGTTTGACTGTTTTGCATTCTTTTCCTAACTTTGTATTTAATTTCAACATTTTTTTTGTAATAAACTATTTTCCATTCAATTGGAAATACTGTCCTAATTCTGAAAAAAAATGAGATTTTAAGGTTCGTGTCACATCCACCAGTTCCAAAGATTATCAATATTGGTATCGATATTGGCAATAATGACCGGTATCGGATCAATCAAGGGTCTCCCAGCCTCTGGAAGCTGACCAGTACAGGCACCCTAACCTGATACCGGTTCAGCTTCCGGTACTGCATCTCAAGGTTTGGGGACCCATGATTTAATGGGAACAGCCAGCACGTCAAAAAACGAGTTTTAGACACCCAAAATCTCAAAAAGTGACGTGGAAGGGGTCCGAACCATTGGTCCATACATGACGAGATGCTAGTGAGAGTAGCAGGAACAGCACCACAACCTAAGGAAGTCAAGTGTAGAAACTCCCGTCACTATAAATATGGTCAGAATTCATCAAGAGACCTTTTCATTTCCAATTCCAACAGTAGTGAATTTAATAAAGAATTCAACAACCGTAATTGACTTTTTAACATGTTTATGATGTTTCTGTGTCCCAGCTAATAGGGGATTCTTTCCAACTAGCTTTTCTCTAAGGGATCCATGGCCTGGAAAAGTCTGAGAGGCTGAAGAAATCCTCATAAGCGAAGAAGCCGCAATAAAGGCAGTTTAACATTCACGAGATAAATAGTTGTGGGTCACCGATAAGATGTTTAAGACCCACCTGTCTGAAGGCTCGGCTGCTGTTGACATTAATGCGATAAAGATTACCAGCTTTAACAGACTGGCTGACACACTTTTGTCAGTTTTCAGTCAAGTCGGCGCTGAGATTAGAGAGAAAAATCCCTGCCAATGATGGAAAGATCAATGTTGCTGTGGCAGGAAACAAATGCCCCGTGTCAGTACGTTCCTGCATTCAGACGCAGTCCACGTCTGACAAATTTACTGCTCAGTATCATCATTTTGTGGCTTATATTACTGCAAGAATTTAATTGCAATTATGCATATTACATATTGTTTCCATTTGTTTTAGGATTGCTGCTCTTTTGGCACTTCTCTTGAAACAAAACATCCTATTTTTTTAAATAATAATGTCAGAATGTTGCAATAATGTGACATTTCCTGTCAAAAAGTTACTCTTATGAAATTTGAAATCTTTGTTGGTAAAGAATTGCTACTAAAATTCTCACTTAATTATCAAATTTATGTTATTCTAATTTTGGCAATGTAAACTACTGGTATAGCTATGTGCTATATAGCAGATTTTAACATCTATGATCAGATACAGTAAGTTGTCCATCTGTTCTCTCTTTTTAAAAGAAATTAAATAAATGTAAATCTTTATTTTATTTAACACAGCCATAATAAATAAGACAATAAACATAGTTGTTCAACAGAATATTTTGATTTTTTTTTTGTATCTTTTACGGTGCCCCCTTGTTATCAACATTTATTTATTTTTTTTAATTTACAACCCAAATTTTTAAAGTCAATATACACAGATTTTACTTTAAAATGTACAGTAAGATGCCAGTAACTGCAAACTTTACCTTTTGGAGTTTTATTTTATTATTATTACTTTTTTTTAATGAAAATAAATAAATTAGTGTGTGTGAAAGACATTACATACTTTTTTTTAAAGATCCCCTTTGATGAAAAGGTTACTTGTGGCATTTTATTTTTTACTCACACATTTGAACTAAGAGTGGGAGGATTAACCCTGAGAGATGAAACATCTCGTTCTCAAGAGGTTTCTCTACTTTAAGAAATGGTTATAACAAATGACATAATGAAAGACACACATATATATATTTATATCAACATTTCATTTTCGTATATTTCCTTTTCAATTTGTAAGGAATAAAGACTAAATGAAAAACTGCTGTTTGAAAAAGATTATTCGTTACTTGTGGGTGGGGTTGCTAAGCACCAACAAATGAGAAATCTGAGACAAATTTCCTCACAAACTATTGCTGCTCTGCAGAAGCTAAGTCTGATTTTTTTTTTTTTTCCCCTTGCGGCTTCTCCCTATCCTTACATTTAGCCCTCCAAATGGAGAGTTATGTCTTCAAATTGAGATGCCACTCCCACTCGATGATGTCATCAATAGCTGCCTGTCAGCTACATCAGCGCAGAGCTGCTAGCGTTGGGAAATGCATAATAACATGTGCTTTATAACTTGGAAAAAAGTCATGCTACAACTAAGAGTCATTACTTACATTTAATTGTAAACTTCTGTGCTTCAGAGCACATCCAAGTGAAGAAAATTGCCTCTCGTCCTTGGTAGAGTGAGACTGTAACACCTTCGCAGCGGAGGGCTATGCTTCCCTCCACTGCAAGGGTCCGCCTTTAAAAAAAACTTTTTGGACACCCCTACCTCTTCAAATGCCCCTACAATTGGAGGGATAGGAAATTAATTCAGGTTCAGCCCAGAAAACAATACAGACTGTTTTAATTTGACAAAAAAAAAAAAAAAAAGGCCAATGGAAATGCTTTGAAAATGCATCAAAAGATGATTGAAGTGGAATTTTAGGGGTTAAATCTACTTTCATTTTCTACCTTATTCATCCTTTATCACATTTTTAATTATATGCATATATATATATATATATATATATACGAATAACATATGTATAAATATATATATAAATATATATGACAGTTATATATATATATACGTATAACATATATCTAAATATATATGACAGTTATATATATACGTCTAACATATGTATATATATGACAGTTATATATATATATATACGTATAACATATGTATATATATGACGGTTTTTAATAAAGCTAACATTTATAGTCAACTTGGTTCCCTTATTGAAATTAGCCAACAATGGGCTCTTATTGGACAGAAAAATATGTTGACCTTGTTCATGCTATAAGATTTGCTTTGAAATTGTCCCTGATAAAGATCTCTTTCATTCTTTTATTTTTATAAAGTTTTAACAATTTCTGCATATTTATGAAGTTGTGATTATAAAGATTGTAAAGGAAAAGAATGCCTTTCAGACGTTTATGCAGCATCAGATGTCAACCGATCAGGGGAACAGAAATCTAAATATTTGATGCAGGTTTCCGTGAGGACGCACACGCTCCGCCTCGTGCCCCGGCTGCTCTGCGTTCTCACACACAGATGCCTTGTCACATGCTCTTTCCTCAGGGAGACATCCACTGCCTTGAAGTCTGCAGCACAGCCAATCTTCCGCGGCTTCCGAGAGCAGAATGACTGCACCCTGCTGTATCTAAATATCACTGCCACTGCTGGAGCTGACGAATGATTAATTATTTTCATTATTATTTTTTTTTTCTAGCTGGTTCTTCCCATTGAAATCTCGCAGGATATTGCAGATAAAGCACAGCCCTCCAGATACAAAGCTGCGGCGAGGTTTGCCGACATCCACCGCCGTCCAATCGAAAAACCCCGAGAGAGTCTCGTTACATACGCCGAGACGAGTGTGACGGGATGAAAGGAGTCAAAGAGGAAGGAGATAAGCGAGGCACACGAGAAACAAGGAAACCGGGGAGGGAAAGCGAGTGGGGGAGGGAAAAAGAGGCAGGCTGACTAAGCAAGACAAGCCTGTTATGAAACAGCGATGGGGCTGCATGCAGACCGCGGCTTCCCAGATTGATTTATAAATGTGAGCTGACAGCTGCAGACGAGTGAAAACAAACTTTCTGGTTTTGCTGCCAACAGTAGTCGGTGGAAGCTCGCAGGCGCGCTTTTCAGTGTCATGTGATTCGAGTGCAAGAGGCATTGTGGCTCGCAGCGCAGCTGTCTGAAGAAAACTCCGCTTGTAAACACCAGAACTAACGAGAGCGCCGTGTCATTTCGCAAACCGAGGGGTACAGCACCAGCATTTTATCAGAAATACAACCTTTTTGAGATTTTAGACATGACAACCTATTCTATTTGTCTGTCACAAAACCAAGAATGCAAACATTTTAACTCTTTCTCCTACAATTTTTCAATTATTGTGTCACAAATGATGGATGCACAACATGCAGCTGACTAAAATAACAGTTGTCATTGAGGTGAGCCATTTCAGAAGGCTAGTTTTAATTTGTTTTTGTTTTTTTTTTAATACTGGATGGGGCCTGAGCATAAGAGGTCTACTAATAAGACTTATTTTGTGAAAGCTCGTGGTCAGAGAAAACAAAACGCTGTTGCTATGGCACCATGTTGTGTGATTGTGCTCCATGTTTTCACAATATTCAAAAGCTGCCAACCGAAAGTGAATGTGTCCCTGACAAGCCCCCAAATTCCAATTCTGTTTGTAAAATAATTTTTTTTTTCATCAGGGTTTGTCTCAGGAAATAAAATAAAGGTGTAGCCTGTATGCGGTGAATGCATGTTCTTGAACATGCTTTTAGCATATAGGGTTCATAGTTTAGGACTGTCTCTAATCATATATATATATTTATATATATATATATATATATATATATATACCTACAATTGGTAATCTTGGTACGAAATCCCAAAGCTGTAGAATCTAGACTTGGTGTCATGATCCCTTTTCAAATGGATGACACTTTCATTTATTGAAAATGTAGCAACCCATTAATACATACTAAACTGAATCCCTGATCTAACTCTTAACATTTGTTTATTGGCTGCTTAAAAAGTTGTGTAGTCACGTAAATGTTCTAGGTTTTAATGGGGAAGACTGAAACGCCTATTTACGCACATTTATGTTGACTTTTAATTTGTAAATGTCAATTCTGAGCCCGGTGTCTACCAATTTTATTTATATATCCCACACTGTTAGCCCGGATTTCATTTCTACTGAAACCATTTATTTCAATGTACATAAATAATTTAAGTTTCATACTATTACTATCAAATTTAAGCACAATCTACAAAATCAAAGTAGAATGAACTTACATTTGAAAGTAATGTCATGGACAAGTAACTTTGAGCTAATTGTGATTGAATGTTTAAGTTTTGGTTTTAAAATTCTGCTGCATTCAAGTACTGTTGGAAGGTTTAGAGTTTCCAAAGTCATTTTTCAATTTGGTGTATGCTACAAAGAAGACTTTTTATATTTTCATTCTAAAAGCATTAAAAAAAAAAAGGACGTGGCTAACCGTTACCTTTGATATTAAATGTTGTTCAACTATGCAGAAACACTTTTTAAGCTTTATATCAGAGGTTTTACCCCATACTGGATACTGCATTCTACTAGTACACTCTGCAGTACCTAAAATCACAAAAATATTAACTTGATATCATGGTTCATGCAAATAAATAAATAAATAAATAATCTATTTTACTCTTCATGGGTAGATTTTTGATATAGCCAATCAGTGCTTGAGTGATTTTTTTTTTTTCTTTTTTTTGTTTTTTCTTTATCATTGGCGGATGACCCTTCTGCATTCTTCAAAAGCTGCTCGGTAAGTAACTGAGTTTGTTTTGAATATCTGCATTATTGATTCACAACACAACCATCTGATATGAATTTTCTATTAAATAATTAATTACTACTATAACTACCAATTACTACCAATTACAAACAAATTAACATTTTCACAATACTGAACTTTCCCCTTTGGCTTTATTTCTATGAAACTGTAATCAACTAGTGTGGGAAACATAAATTCATAAGTTAAATATATTCTTACTTTTTGACACTAATCTTAAAGGAAACATATCATGAAAATCCACTATTTCTCTCTTTAAAGGGATCTTCGGCTATAATGATATGTTGACTCTATATGGTTTACTTTGCTGTTTGCAACATAATTATAAGCTTAAAATGTCATAAATAATTTCCGTTTTTTTTTTATTTTAATCAAAACTTGATTCACATGTAGGTTGCCATTGATGAAAGACTTGGTAATTAGGAACAAGCTTTCTTTGAATGTCAAATGGACTTAAAAGCGGGTAATAATAAAAACAAAACAACAACCGGCTTACTCTGATTCCCTGGAATGGACTTCATTGTAAGTATGAGCCACAAGATTTCTTTATGGGACCTAATAAGGACTAACTGGTTTTATGTTAGCTTGTTAACATGTTTTATACCTGATTTACCAAAATGCATAAGCATTAGATGCATACAGTACATCTAATGCTATACACCTACATTTATTTACTGTGTAACCTCAAAGTTATATGATGGAAGGAAATTGGTATAAGCTATTCTTCCATCATAACCAGGAGAGAATAATAAGGCTCAAACAGTTACTAAGTAAGTCTAAGTAAATTACCTTTGTTTGCTTTTATTTCGTTTTCATCCTACAATTTAGTTTGATTGTACAAGGACAAGGTAAGCTCATATAATTTTGGGCCACGATCTGTCTACATAAAACAAGTTAGTCCTTATGAGGTCCCACAATCTTTCGACTCGTACTGATAGAGAAGTCCACACACAGGACAAGGAATCAGAGTAAGCCTGTTGTTACTCTGTTTTTACTATTACCAGTCAATGAGCAGGTATTATTCTGAGGCCCTCATGATCATCTTTCACACATAATATAAAAATGAACAGTCAAAAACGAGTCTAATGCAAAAGAATAAAACAAAGAAAAAATCTTTGAGTTATAATAGTGGTGACATTTGAAATAAAACCGTCTGATTAATTTGATCAATATTTATTACATTATTTTTTTATGATGAACTGAATGTTTTTTTTAGTTTTGCTGTTTTTTTATTTTTATGTTGGAATGAAAATATTTTGTGCTTGTATATATATTTTTATTTCTTGAAAAGTACTTGAATAGTTCTGTCTCAAATCTGATTTAAATCGGTCAATACAGCATATTGACATTGCATTGTCTTCTGTCTGTTTCTTTTTCTGTTAGGATGCAACTGACCAGGACTTGTACAGTGAAACTCCAGTGGGAATCCTCTGCATTGATGAACATCCTCAACTCAACCCATCCAGAGTGAGCATCATCTTGGCCAACCTACCGCTGGCTTTCTGTGTCCTTTTTAGACTGATCTATGCTTTGCACTTGGATTACCCCAAGTGCATGAAAGCAACTTCCACTTTATTCAACAAGTCATGCTAAACCTTGGCCGAGTTGAGCTGAAACCCAAATTCAATCTTTCAATCAAGTTTTATTTATGCATTGCCACTGATTTTGCAATTTGATTCCATACTGATTGTGTATGATTAATGCTTTTAGCATTGCTACCTATGTTGTATAGCATTCTTGATTTTGTAGTTTAATGCCATACTGATTCAGAACTTTTTTTTTTTAATTACAAACATTTTTTCTTGACCAGATAAAGACAAGTTTAAAAAAACATGTTAACAAGACAAATTTCTGTGTATGGAGACAAATAAATAATCAAGAATGTACTCATCTGATTTTGCATTTTATTTCCTTAATTTAATCTAGCAGTCTTGGGCAAAGGGATTTTTAAGGTAAATAAACTTGGAGGTTAGTGTATTCAGCTTCAAGTTATAAGTGGAATAAATATGTAAAGAAATTGATCTTACTAATAATGGTAAGTTTAATCATCTTGAAGGTTAGTGCACTTAACTTTATTAAGTGCCATGTCCTTCTGATTGGACTTTCCATAACATACAGAGTGTGGTTGAGTAACTCCAGTCCACATGGGGCGCTCCACTTCAGGCTCATTGGCCTGTCAGACTATTGCCAGACATTATTCATGTCTATGATTTAGGTACAAGACTTATGTATTCATGTCAAATTATTGTTTGTGTTTTTCTATTCAGGTTTATACATTTTTGTACTGCTTTTGTGACCAACCAACCTCATATTTGGATCATTAGGTTCAGTCCTTAAATATGGTAAATGTTTTTAGGTATTTATACTCTTAAAATACAGGTGTCACATACTTGCGCCAAAAGTATAGTATGTTTGTCCAATTTAAGAATTCTACAAGCTCATACTTTGACCCAGAAAAGCTTGGTTTAGCATTACTACAGTGAACTGACATCACCAAAGAGCAAGCTGCCCTCAAGCTGCCTAAACATGTCACTTCTTTCCGTCAAGTCATGTTAGCCAAGTGTGCAGTCCCTGCCAGACTGATGTCAGCTGCTTTTCTCCTCCAGGACACATGCACACCGTCCCTCTTCCCTTCACCTCCTGCCCCCCCCCTCCCCTCTCCTCCCGTTCACCTCTCTTCCTGTGAGACAGATGCAGTGGCTGATTGCGTGGGAAGTTCCTCTGTCATCATTAACGGGGTCGGGCGCACTTGTCAGGGCCGCATTAGGAGTTTCCAATGAACTCTCCTTTGCCTCGGCCTGTCAGGAAGAATGACGGGGGAGGGGGTTCAGCGTCACACCCGTCTTTGTGATGGCGTTCCTCGACACGAGGCCAAAGCCTACAGCCATAAAGGCAGGGTGGAGGTCACTGTAGCTTTATTTATTTATTTATTTTAATACCGGCCAATAGATTACAAAACACTTTTGAATTGAATCATGGTGCATTAAAATGGGGCAAGATATCACCAATTATCTCCAGAATCAATTTGATTCTAATTTTTCAATCAACTCAATTCGTTCAATTTTGAGTTTACACATTTAGACACATTTGTTTTATAAATACATTAATCATATATATATATATATATATTGAAGACTTTTATATTAATCTGATAAAATACTGTAAAATGTATTAGTGAAATTATAATGATTGTTAATAGATTGTTAATAGCATACAGTGTTACATGGATTCTCAAATGGAGAAGCTCCAACAATTGGAGGTTGTTTCAGTTTGACCACTAGGTGGCGATTGCGCTATAGCATTACACCTTATTCCAGAAGAAGAAGAAAGTATATTAACAGAAACTGTGTTTTAGACCACAAATGGTAAATATTTCCTTAAAAGAGTTTGGAAAATTCATGCCTGTGAGTATTAGTCAGCAATGTACTGTATGTGTAGGTCAACTGCGTTAGCATTAGCCGTCCTATGGGAAATCCAATTATACGTTAGCGTCAAGGTAGCAGACTTTAGCATTATGGGTTGGATCGATCTTATGGATCGATTATTGATCTATTGAGCTTGGATCGATTCAGATCTATTTTATCAACCCAGCCCTACATTAAAATCAATAAAGTCAACCAGTTTGGACCCCAGCTGACTAGGAAGTCTGCAAAAGAAGTCAACCAAACAAACGTCTATCTGCTTGAATTGGAAACAGGTCACCAATAGGTGTACTCAAGCTACTCTAATTGGTATTTACGCAACATTTTCCATCTGATTTATATTCAACACTGCAAAACAAAAGAACAAAAAGAGTTCTCCAGGATGCGCTCGAGCCTGGCAGTGTGCGTTCGGACGACCACAGCAGGGCCGCGCTGTCGGGCTCAAAGCAAAGCCTTGCTGAGTCAGCAGGGAAATGACCGCCGTACGCAAAGCAGCGATAAACCTCGGAGGGGAGCTAAAACAATAACCTGCTGGAGGGATTTTTTACAAGCTTGTCAGAATCTCACTTCACAACCTGCGCGGCCGTCACTGATCTTCAAAGCTCAGCAAGCCATAAATCACTCGGCAACCGATTATTAAAAAGATATATACTGTACTTTGATATTTGAGATGATATGAAAGTGGATTTTCCAAGCTGGGAAAATGAGACAAATGTAATATTGCAAATAATGCATGCTTTCTGCATCCCTCTCCATGGAGATGAATCCTCCCCTGCATCGCAGATCAGGAAAAAATGTGCACAGATATAAAGGGCACTTGCAGACTCATCATATTGGGCTTATAGAAAGCATTGTTTGGAGGGGAGGTTCTGCTGTGAAGGTCAGAGGGAAACAAGAAAAACAACACAGCCTGGGCTTGTGAAGTCTTGAAAAAAATGTCTAAGTAATACACTTTTTGGAGTATAATGGAATAAAAGAGTAGAGTGAATCTCCTCTAAAAGAATTAGCCTGAAACTCAAAAGTTTGTCTTTTTGAGTGGAGTCGACCTTCAAAAAACATTAGATCAA
>NC_050513.1:5909272-5916473 GCF_002922805.2 Oryzias melastigma
CGTCCTCCGCTTCGCGTCGGACGGTTTAGGCCTCCGCGTCGTGCGTTAATTTCTCATAACGCACACTTTGTCGGGTATTATCCCTTACTTAATAGTAGGCGGTAAGTTCAAGATGGCTTGGGCTTACAGATGGAGTAGTTCTCTTACAGCTGAAGGGTTGGTGGTTCAAAAGTGCAGTCATATTGTATGTCAATGTGTACTTGTGCAAGACACTGAAGTCTGAGTTGTCTCTGGAGGATTAGGTTAAGCATCCTGGCCCTTTGGTGGGAGAATAGGTATTCAAATTATCTTACTACTATGCACTAGACCCCTTGCACATTCACGTGCCATTGTCCGCCATTTTGGGAGTCAAGCACATTGTTTTGATACATCCATAGACTGTAAAAACAAGGGACCACTCCACCCCTCCCCACTTGTATTCCAAAAAGGAAGTACTTGCTGATTCCAAGAAGTCGAAGTCCTGTATACTTCTATAGAGAAATAGACTGTTATTACTAGGTCATGTTATTTGTCAGAATAACAATTCTTGTTTTGATACCTTTTTCTAAGCATCTTCTTTTTAATCCAATTTTCTTTAAGATTCTTTTTTTTTAATCCCAAGTTATTTAAGTTATAGACTGATCAATCGGATGCCCCAGTAAAAGGCCGTGTGCCTGCTGGCCCCGCCTCCAATATTTGATTTACAGATTCTCACAATTTCAGTGGGAGGGTTGTGGACTTTGAACAAGCTCACGTATAACTGGCAATATATATTGCCAGTTAAAAGTATTTCCCTTAAATGTAACTCAGACCAACTCGAACCAATCACTGTCGAGAGGTGTCAAAATGGCGATGCACGTATCAGACTTGGCCTGATTTCGCGAGAGCCGGAGGTAAGGCCTTTTCCATGGGTGATGTCAACACCTCGCTTTGTTTTGGTTGTCACAACAGTAAAAACTCAAATCTCAATTTTTTTCAAATTTTTGTGAGATTGAGATGGAAAACAAAAAAAAATGCTGCTGTCTGATGGGAAGGGTGACAGCGTAGAGATACCAGTGGACATTGTGTGGAAATAGATTTGACTTTCAAGACCATAATCACGTTAGCTAAGAACTTCAATAAAAATAGTTTATATATGTATATACTGTATGTGTGTGTGTGTGTGTGTATGTATATATATATATATATATATATATATATATATATATATTGTGTATATATATATATATATATATATATATACTGCATGTATATACATATATACTCTGTATATATGTATATACACAGTATATA
This sequence comes from Oryzias melastigma, assembly GCF_002922805.2. Lineage (NCBI taxonomy): Eukaryota > Metazoa > Chordata > Actinopteri > Beloniformes > Adrianichthyidae > Oryzias > Oryzias melastigma. The sequence goes on from NC_050513.1 coordinate 5,910,545, forward strand.
CATATATACATATATATACTGCGTGTATATACATATATACTGTGTATATATGTATATACACAGTATATGTATATGTGTGTATATATATGTATATACAGTGTATATATATGTATATACACAGTATATATACATGTTTTTTTCTGTATATATATATACATGAAGGCTCTCTTGTATATGAATGTTTTTTTGTTTTCATAAAGGGTGTTAAACGATTCCATTTTTTCTACAAAATGTAGGGAGTTATGTGTGGGGGGAGGTGTTGTGAAGCCCCCACAGGACAATCATAACTCGAATCACCACTTCCGCTGCACTTTTCCCAAGAGATTTAGTATCTTTCAAACTTTTATTCGCAGCGTTTAAGGTCAACAACTTTGTAAATATGTTGGGGTTGTGTTTACTGATTTTCCGATTAAGGCCTTCTCCGCTGCTGCAGAGAGGGAATCAGAAAAATAATAAGTGTTTTGACGTAAATGCAACACTTTTGCTTACCTATCTCTGTGTGCCCTGTATATGAATGTGTGCGTTTGCTTGAGTTTATTCCTGCTTTACATGGATATTACTTCCAATTTTTTGGTGTGAAACATTTGCAAGGCAGCAATCCTGTGTGTCTGAACTAATATGGTTTTGGAGGGTGTAGCTTTTGATAGATAGAGGGCCTCTGAACGGGGGAAGTGAGTGTTTTAAAGCCAGAGCTCGGCACGTCAAGGAGATTAATGCCCCGCTATTGTCTCTGGCTCTCATCAGAACACTTTTATCTGCAGAAAATGACAGAGCTTGCACTTTTCATTATGCATGTTAGCAAGCCAGCTACACTTTATACGCCTCTCGGCCTCACCTACTCTAACAAAGGGATGGTTTTGGGGGTGTATCTGAATGCAGGTTGATGCACTTTTGCAATGTGGAGTCTGTGAAAGTCTTATTTTTTTACTTCTGCGTCAAATTTAACCAAATCTTTGATATTTTAGGTATTGCAAATTCAAATGTTGAGAGTATGGATTTAGTGCAAACACTCATTTATGCTAATGTCCTAGTTAGTTTTGGATTTTCTTGAAACCTGAACATACATTTAAATCTGTAAAATTTGTTTACTTCAAGTTTTTCTTTCTTATATTGCTTTTAGCTTTGGACTACTGTGATTTAAGTAGGTGACCATTAAAGTTGAATTAGTCTAAAATGTTTACCTAAGACTTCTAATAGGTAGGGGTGTGTATTGGCAAGAGTTAGTACGTATTGCAATACACATGCCATGATACGATACATATGCCAATATAACTCAAGACATATGTGACTACTTACGATTGAAATTTCTTGTTTTTTCTAAATATTTGCACAAAAACATGCTTGTTTACGATTTTTTTTTTAATTATTATTTTAAGACTAATTGATTTCAGGTTATATTCAGGCTCAATATCAGCCTTCTTACATTTTACCCATCTTGTGTATTTCCGTAACTTGTATTTGCAGTTTTCTTATTTAGTAATATTTTTTTTCAGTGTAGTTTGGTTTACTTAATGGAACTGAGGATACATTTATTGGTAGTTGTAATTCTTGACTGGTAAATTACCTCAAAAGCCTAAAATTCCACTTGATCTTTTTGCAAAATTGTTCCAAATTCCTGAACTTTACAGCTTCGTGTGATGACATTGTTTTTTTTGTTTTTCTTTTTTTTTCCCTTGCCTGCCACCTGTCTGTTTGATTTGCCAAATTAACTGCCTCCCTGTGCTTGAATCCCATCTGGTACCAAACACAGGGTTTTGGCTTTTTGCCGCTCTGTGCTGCTTCAGGGACCTCCACCTGTGAACCATCATAACCGATGGATTAGGTCTTAATTTAAACACAAATGAGTGCCAGCTCATTTTATTTTTATTTTTTTTAAACTGCACTCAAATCTACACTATAAAAGTGACCGTACATTCTGACAACCTTTAAGTTTTGCATTGTGGTATTGTGGATTTTCTCCATGAGGTAGAAGGATTGAGGTTAACACAGTGCACGCGGAACAGCTGCCTAGTTTAATACCTGAGAACAACACCTACAGAACGTCCTCCAGACCTCAACTTGGCCAGTTCAGGGGCCTCCTGCTGCGCCCTGCCCACCGTCCCCTCCGTCATTACCATCTCCTGCCACTCCGTCGTTAGGGTGCCCCTCCATTCGAGCCATTTTTTGGATGTTGGCAGGGTATGCCCCAACAGTTGCCACCATGGCTGCGATGGACTCCCCCTCCTCAGTGTTTATGTCAGAGGTGAAGTCGACTCCTTCTCTAGCTCGAGCAGCGATGTAAGCATCAATGAGGCGCCTCCATGTCTCAACCCGTCCACTGTCATCCACAAACCCGCGGTAGTTCTCCAGCGCACGGTCACCAGAAGCAATCAGCAGCCGCCCGCAGAAAGCCGCCAGGTCACGGAACTGTGTGGAGCGGATCTCAGTGAGGTCCCTACGGTAGCCATAGTAGGGGTTATTTCCAACCCGGATAACACCAGCAGCCGCCGCCTCCCACTGAGCGGGGTACATCCGGATGATGAATGCCCACGGGAATCGCGGATGCTCTTGTTTGTGCGATGGTATCCAGTGAAGTGAGTCCAGACCCGGCAGCTTGAGCAAGTCGTGCAGGCGGATCGCCTGAGCAGTGATGAATCCGAGCCACCGCCGCATAATAGCCGGGATGCACCCGTCATCAACATGGTGACCGAAGTTGACCCATGTGAGTCTTACGTCCTGGGCAGAGAGAGCATCCCCTATGAAAGGGACGGACGGTTGTAGGTTGGCTATGATTTTAGCGACTTTGGCTCCAGTCAGGGTGCCTCTTGTACCGAAAGATACGAGCATAAGAATCAAGGATCCGACCGTTTGATCTCGACACCTGTGAGTGAGGAGTTGACCTGCAATGAGATGCAGTGGCTCCATCATCTGAGCCAGGGTGGTGTTGGCTGCCCAGTTGCGGGCGTTAGCGTCCCAGTGATCAAGCTCTCCAGGGTTGGGATTTAAACGCCTGAGACACTCCAGCCCCTCCACGAACCAAAATGCATCGCCCAGAGCTACTACATTGAGTAGAGGCCGAGTGAGCTCGACCCTTTCCTCAGCTTGGGGCAGGATCATGTCATTGGACAGATTGGGCACAAAGCCTTCCAGGAGCAGCTGCTGCTTGCGCTGAGCAGCCTGACCGTGCCTCAGGTATTATATGAAGCTGGCAGTGACCAGCCCGTGTATGGTCAGCTCCTGGTTGTTCATGACCTGGTCGGTGAAAGGAAGCTGATTAACAGCCCTGAGTACGGAGCGCAGCAGCCCGGTTGACCCCACGAGCCCTTTAAAAACACCCTGGTTGTCCGCTGGCCCCCTCTCCTGTACATTCGCCCTGGGAGCAGTCCCGGCGTCCTGTTGAACGTTCTGCCATCTCGAACATTCCCGGCAGCAGCAGTGGCAGTTGCAGTGTTGGCCATAATGGTTGTCATAGCGTCTGCCATAGATCCATCACCAGTCCAGTTGTTAGCTGGTTCCTCATTTCGTCGCCCAAAGTTGAACATCTCGAAGGTGCAAGACGCTAACAGCAAGGCTTTGAAAGTAATTGTTTGGATTTTCTCCCTCCTGACAACCTTTAGGTTAAGGCAAATTCCAGTAAAGCAAACCGGTGTGACATTTCCAACGTAACTCCAAAAGAAAAGCTTGCCAAGATTTTTCAACGAAAAATATCAAATATCAGCACATTGATCATCTCTTAAAGGGTCTTTCCTACAGAGTGCCACCCTCAAGCGTTCCATCTGCAGTGAAATGCATCACTTTCCCACCGAGGCTGGCATTTTGGTTAATGCTGCACCGCGGCCAGGACGGTAATAGATTCATTTAAGTAATTATTTAGAGATGGAGAGGAAGTGGGGGCAGAGCCAGAGAGAGATAGACGAAGTGGAAGGGAGAAGACAAGAAGGAGCGATGTTCATCTATCGATTATTATGTTTTGCATCAAAATCCTGAAGGAATGCGCAAGGGGCGCTGGAAATGAGAAAAAGACAAAGGGACTGTATGGGGAAACTTATTGACTGTCAGGTATGTGAAAAATCGTAACACGTTGTAGAGAGAAAAAATAAGCAAATGCACGTATCGCACACATATTTGGAGTCTCAGTTCTGACACACCAACAGCACCATTAGGGCTATTCTGAATCCCAGCGACTGTAACAGGTACAGAGCCCCCCCAGACGTGATTAGATTTGATACTGACAGTGCATATGTCTTCCAGCAGCCTGCCAGTGACTGTGCAGAGTGGGGGAAAAAAAAAAAATTGATTTGGAGGTGGAGGGGAAGGGGGGCGGTAAACTCTGTTGTTATCGACAGTTGGAGCGGCTGGATGGGAGGCAAATGTGGACACTTCAATTTTATGGAAGCATCGTGAGAGGCAGAGGAGGGGAAAGAGGCGGCAATCATTTAGAATAATATAAAACCAAATAACTATAAATAAAAACATGCAATTGATTTTAAATAATATATTGATTTGGATTTTTTCTTCAGTTTTACAAACATAAAGACACTAGACATGTAAATGGATGATTGGTGTGATCAAACGTGTAAATCAATCCTTGTTCAAGAGGTGGATTATATCGTGAACATGGCACCAGTTTGTCAATGCTCATTAATATTTCAATAGCGAGACCAGTCATGAATTTAAAGACAAAATACATGTGTGATTGGCTGAGAAGAAAGGCAGCCATTGGTTTGGAGTGAAGGTCAAGTTGATAGTGGTGTATAGCATGACAAATCAACCCAGAGTACCTGTATGTGCCATAACTGTGCATTTGACAGCAATTGATGTGTTTACAGTGGCGCGGTGGGTGTGTCACTGTGGGTTAGACAGCAGTGATTATATGTACCAACCAACCAAAACCAATCAACATAACAACCAAAATCAACCAACCAACAAAAACAAGCCAACCAACCAACTAAAAAAAAGAATAAACCCACCCAAAAAAGACAAACCAAAACAAACCAAACAACCAAAACCCACCAAGACAAACAAACCAACCAAATCAACCAGCCAACCAAAAAAGACCAACCAACCAAAACGAATGAACCAACCAAGCCCCCTAAACAAGTAATACCAACCAACCAAAGCAAACCAACCATTAAAAAAACAACCCTCCAAAACAAAAAAACCAACCCAACCAAACCAACCAAACAAAGTTTATTTTTAACCCTCGTGCTCTCTTATGGGATCCAGATGACCCCACCCTTACATTGACTTGTTAACCCTGCCTTGACAAAGGTGGACAAGGTAGACAAGACTTCATGTCTGTCATTGGACACCAGTAAAGATCGACAATCATTGAAAAAAAAGTTCAGCGCACTGTTTAGTGGGGTCCAGATGACCCCACTTTTAATGTAAACAAGCTAAGGAGAGCAGAAGGGATGAAAGCACTTCTTATACTTTGCACAGCTCGAAGAGTTTTTCATTTAAAAAACAAAAATAAACAAGTATTGGAATAAAATTCCAACCCAAACTTTACCACCCTCCCCTCTTTGTTAAAAGACCCATGACCCCACAGACAATGAATACTTATAAAAATAACTTAAAAAAGTGACTTTGTGAAGTGAAGTTTACCTTTTCACTGAGGGCGGGATTGAATGCCAGTAGGAGCAGGTGAGCTGGTTATGTGTACCTTTTGTTTACCGCCAACACTAACTCAACGTTTCAATATCTTGTTGCTATGATATTTAAAGAGTTGGTGCTTTGTCGCTTTGATGACTTGCTAAGTGTAGATTCTGTAATGTTGCTTGTTTCTTTGAAACTGTAATTAGTGCGCTTCTTTGAAATTGCTAAAGCAACTCCTTTCATAGCTTTCATGATAATGTTGCCACCACAAATATAAATAACAAATAAATTGAATATTCTCAATAAATTATTTTCAGACATAGATAGTTGTGCGTGTCATCAATGGAAATAA
>NC_050513.1:5916491-5926044 GCF_002922805.2 Oryzias melastigma
TATATATATATATATATATATATATATATATATATATATATATATATATAGCCTCCACAGTACCTATATTGTTTAGTACACACTGGGAAAGTGACGTGCATTCTAGAACAAACCATACATAGGTTTTCTTGAATGCACTTTTTGCCTAAAGGGTTCACACTGGACAAGCAGGGAGGGGCTTCCTCTACTTTCTTTTTCTTTTTTTTTTTTTACTGTTTACTAGCGCATGCACTCACAGTTGAAAGAGGATTGGTTAAAAAAATCTCAAAGCGGTGCAAATCTTGCATATCAAGCTTTTTTTTCACATCTCTATATTCCCATATACAAAAGACTTGATGTCACAGAGCTCTGGCCAGGCACAAATAGCAGTTATTCATTTTTCCTCCATAATTAATTCTTAAATACTTGGTACTTCCATGTTTTGAAAAGGATCCTAACCATACATCACTACCAAATCCGACTCCCTGACTGGTCAAAGTTCAACCTGGTGTAACATTTAATATAAGACAAATGGCTGTGTGTTTTAACGTAGAGCCTGAAAACAGTCACAGAAACTTGCATAGTGATGCATGAACATGGTAGTTTTGAACCCGAACGCCTAAAATGAGAATATATGGGCATTTACCTAGACTTTCCATGAAAATATGTCACTGGAAGACACTTTGCCAATGGCGATGTGAACGTAGCTTCAGTGAGGTAGATCTTACTTATTTTAAAAAAACACCAAAGCTTCACTAATTCGATAAAAAGTCACTAGTTCAATTTCCTAATTTATACTTTCATTTCTTTGTAAAAGAAATACATCTTGGAAAAAGAAACGCATCTTGGCAACTGATCTTTTATCATTGGAAAGCTAGTTCCATCTATTGCCAAATTTCTAGGGAATGTGGATTTACACCAGAGCAGGTGTGAAATATCAAGCCATCTGGTGCCTTTTAGGCTGCCATAGTGGTTAGACGGTCTATATTTCAAAAAGTGGTTGATCAACGTAAAATTTGAAAGGTAAAAGTTGCACAATTAGTTGGAATAAACTCCTCAAACACAAATCTAAGTTCAAGACGGGCTGTAAGAAGACAAATACCAAAGCTTGTAACAAAACGCGATTCAACACGTTCATGCTTGACAATCTTTAAATTATTCTTCCGGAAGGACAATTAGGGGTGTGCTCCTTTGACTTGTATTCATTGGAAATTGGAGCGTAGTTTGTCCTAAAGACACTTACGCACTAAATTCAGACCCCATACGTGCAGTATATGTGTTTTCCTGTACCCGCACCCTTCTAACAACTAGGGTGTGGCGCAATGGCAGCAAACGACACCATCATCCATTTGTCAAAAGTCCGGAAAACATACATTATTCTCACAAACACTTCATGATACACTTACCACATGCCCAACATTTTCAAAGATGTCCCTTAAAGGGGCCATACCATGATTTTCTTAAGCCAATCAGGATGAACTATATCCATATATATGATCACCTTTGGAACACTAAGAAACAAATTATTTATGAAATATTAGTTGTTTTTGTGAGATTTTTTTATACCTGGAAGAAAAATGACTCGAGTCCGGAGGCTCCGCCTGCAACTGGGTGTGGCTACCGCCCGTTTCATGACATCATCCCAGAGAAAGCCGTGTGTCTGCATTTCTCCCACGGAAAAAAAATCCAAACTGGATGGGGAAAGTAACGAATGTGTGTTTGAGCTGGAATTTATTGGAGACGGGACACAATTGGAAGATGTACAGACTCTTCCTTAAAGGGGCTGTCTCACGATGTTACGTTAGATCGTGAGGACCTGCTAGTTTTCGTGGGTAAGGGAGGAGTTGCTGTTGAGAGCACAGGTTTACTCGGATTACTCAGAAATGCGTGAATGGATTAAAGTACCGCTTTGGGGTTCTTTATAGTAATGAATGAACAGTATAATGCACTTAATAACTCAAAAGTTTGTTTTTCGTGGTATGGCCCCTTTCAGGTGGCCCCACAAGCCTCACGGGAACAGCTAGACACACTTGAACTTCTATTAAGAAGAGACCCCTCCTCTCTATGACCCTCGAAGACCCAAAATCCCATAACCAACCATCTATAGATCCATGTGACTAAGGCTTAAAATAAACTGCTTGGAACTAGCAAAGAAATACTCTACCCAAGGCAATTTTTTCTCTTTCACAAGGTAAGTTCTGTATTTTCAAACATTTAAATCTTTCAAGTTATTTTCACACATTTATCATTTCCAAATAAAATCATTTTGTGGTCTTTGTTTGGATGATAGAACTCAGTATTCTCCACATTGCAATGACACGTCTGGTGGTGAAAGAACTTTTAGGAGATGGAAACTCAGCCAGAAAGGCCAAGTAGGGCCTATATGGTTTATAAGTGGGCAGAAATTGTGGGCCTTAGTTGTCCACAGTTTCCATGTGAGCTCTGAGTGGACTGTCCAGGTTACCAGACCCTGGGCAAATACAGGTGAGGCTACCACGGAAGCTCCTGACAAACCCAACTGAGGCCCACATTTTCTGCCCACTTTTATACCACAGGGCCTACTTGATCTTGCTGGCTGGGATGTTACTAAAAAAATTGAAGAGGAAGAGAAAATTTTAATGGCAACAAATTATTTGGTCAGTATGGTCAGTCCCCGTCTTACGACGGCACCAGAGCAGCTGTCAACTAAAAGTGATGACTCGTATCAAAGGAATCTGTACATTTGGCAGTTCTGTTTCATCCGAAAGATACGCTTTACGGCCCAGCTGTGTTCCTGAGCTCAGAACAGCCGCACTGGGGGAGCAGTCGTTGGCCGCAGAAGGAAAATGAATCCTTATTTCACAACTAAACTGGGACGTTCTTTGCAGCCAGTCATTTAATTCCGATTTACCATGGCCTGACATGGACTTTATGATAATTAATCACCTGTGCCAAGTAACACGCCGCTGAGGAAGAGGCAATAAACTGATGGATGCATTGGGTTTACTTTACACCGCGTTTGCCAGCAAACACAAACCAAAGGAAGTGATGCCTTGGCTTGTATTTCCACACGAAGGGGCTGCTTTGAAGACAGCCCCGCAGTCTGAGGGAAGACAGGATGAGCTTGATCAGGCTGACAGACACTGCAAGGCTAATAATGCAGCGCGAACTGGCTTATCGGGGGAAGCAGGGAGGGATCCCAGCACGCCGGCTGGATCAGTCTGGATGGAACAGATTTCTAAAGTGACCGGGTTGAGTTGCTGTGCGAGACCACTGCCGGTGGTCCATATGGCAGGCTGTCATTTTCCCTGTGTGTCCAGCTGCCGCACACAGAGCAGTGGCGACGGCGCTGCTGTCACAAGCCTCACATCAGAGTGTCGGGCCTTCCTGTCCAGGTCAAGATCACATTACTCTGCTAAGTAGAAGGCTAGATGTGTGAAAACATTAACTGTTAGATAGAAAACAGGAACAGTCTATATTTTATATTCATCACACGTTTCAGATTAATTAAGCTCTACGGTGTGGGATTGAGAAGATTAAGGGGGACTTATGCTGAAAGGTTTGTAGAACTTTTACTTTATCTTCAACATCAAGTTCGAGGCACATTTTTAGCAAGTTTTAATGATGGAAAGCTAATAATGGTCGGATGCTTCCCTTATGTAGAACTTAACTGGAACAAGAAAAACTGCTGAATAAGCTCAAATAATGTACAGATTTACTGTTAAGAAGGGAAGCAAAACCACAAGAGTAAAGAAATCAACGTGTCGAACAACAGAAAAACACACTAGTTCATATCTGGAACATAGAAAGTTTGACTGCATCTCATTAAAATAGAAGGAAAAAGATAAGCTGAAGGGCAGAGGTATTTGAAGGCTTAACTGGAGGCTGTTCAATATCCTCTCATGTACGCTCACAAGACAAGTTTATTTGTATAGCAAATTTCATGTACAGAGACAATTCAAAGTGCTTTACATAAAACATTAAAAGAAACAATCAAAAGAAATAGTAAAGATGTGATCATTAAAATAAAATTAAAAGAAAGTAAAAAGATTTTAATTTAAAACAAGCATAGATAAACAGTGCGGACGTAAACTTTTGAATACATATTAATCAAATGCAACTGAGAACAGGTGAGTCTTTAACACTGAGTGTTTCAGCAGATCTAATGTTTTCTGGAAGTCTGTTCCAGATCTGTGGTGCATAGAAGCTGAATGCAGCTTCTCCATGTTTAGTTCTGACTCTAGGAACTGATAAAAGACCGGATCCTGATGACCGGAGAGGTCTGGCTGGTACATACTGGGTCAGGAGGTCAGTCATGTATTTTGGTGCTAAACCATTCAAAGCTTTATAAACCAGTAACAGAACTTTAAAGTCTATCCTCTGACAGACAGGTAACCAGTGTAAAGACCTCAGAACTGGACTGATGTGGTCTACTTTCTTGGTCCTTGTGAGAACCCGAGCAGCAGAGTTCTGAATAAGCTGCAGTTTCCTGATGGATTTTTTTGGTAGTCCTGTAAAAACACTGTTACAGTAATCAAGTCGACTAAAGATGAAAGCATGCACTAGTTTCTCCAGGTCCTGCTTAGACATCAGATCTTTAATCCTTGAGATATTTTTGAGATGATAATAGGCTGATTTAGTGACTGCCTTAATGTGTTTATCAAAATGTAGGTCTGTGTCTATCACTACACCCAAGTTTCTGGCCTGGTTGGTAGTTTTTAGTTGAATAGATTGAAGCTCTGTAGTGACGTCCAACCTTTTTTCTTTAGCCCCAAAGACAATAACCTCAGTTTTGTTTTTGTTTAATTGAAGTAAGTTGTGACACATCCAGTCATTAATGTCCTCAATGCATTTACCAAGAGCCTGTACAGGGCCTCGGTCTCCTGGTGTCAGTCTAATATATATCTGTGTGTCATCTGCATAGCTATGGTAACTAATGTTGTTGTTCTTTATAACCTGGGCCAGTGGGAGCATGTAGATGTTAAATAGAAGTGGTCCCAGGATGGAGCCTTGGGGCACTCCACATGTAATTTCTATTGGCTCAGAAGTGAAGTTACCAATTGACACAAAATATTTCCTGTTTTCTAAGTACGTTTTGAACCAGTTTAGTACTGGCCCAGTGAGACCCACCCAGTTTTCCAGTCGTCTGAGTAGTATTGCGTGGTCGACTGTATCAAACGCAGCACTGAGATCCAGTAAAACTAGCACTGACATATTTCCACTGTCTGTATTCAAACGTATGTCATTAGTCACTTTGGTCAGAGCCGTTTCAGTGCTGTGGTTCTGTCTGAAGCCGGACTGGAAGACATCATAGCAGTTGTTATTTATTAGGAATTCATTTAACTGATGGAAAACAGCTTTTTCAATGATCTTACTTAAAAATGGCAGGTTTGATATCGGTCTGTAGTTGTTCATTTGAGTTTTGTCTAGACTGTCCTTTTTTAGGAGAGGTTTGATTACAGCTGTTTTCAGTGGTTCTGGGAAAACACCAGATGTCAAAGACAAGTTGACAATCTGGAGCAGGGCTGGTTCCAGGATCTTTGAAACTTTTTTGAAAAAGCTTGTGGGTAGAATATCCACACAGCAGGAGGAGGAGTTCAGTTGACATAGAATGTCCTGCAGTTCTTTGCTGTTTTTGGGTTGAAACTGAGCCATTGGGTTTATACTGGTAGTTTGTCAAAGGCCAAAAGTTACTTTGTAGAATTTGTTTGTTTTGTTTCCCATCATAGGGTGTTGATGCAACCTTCAAGTTCTCTCTTGATAGAGATTTCAGTGAATGGTTTTGCACGTCTGAAATCACATATGTATACTTTGGCCACACAACTTCCCCCTAGGTCGCGAATTCCAAAACCTCGGGATGTGGTACCGGACGTGGAAGCGATACTGGTTTAGAATACTTAGGGTTAAGGTATCGATCCGTTCTAAGTCTTGGTACCGGACTGGTAGAAGTCTACATACCTATGGTTCCTGATTAGTGTTTTTGGGCCTGTAACAAGCAGCCCTCGGACCAGTACTGGTTGTGGACAACTGATTGACGTTTGCGTCCCAGTACCAAGTGGCCCCCAGACCGGTACTGGTTTGGGGTCCTTGAGGCTGGAGACCATTGATTTGATAGGAACAGCCAGCACGTCAAAAAATGGCCAGTTGGCTCACCCGAAATGACATGACATGAAACGCAGGAGTCCGGAAATATACGTCCATATATGACGAGTTGGGAGGGAAAATGTGTTGATTTTGGAGACCTAAATTGCTTTGACAATGAACAATGTGTTGTAATATGACACTACTTACAATAAGTAAAGAACATTGTTATTTACATGATGGCTTTACCTATTTTGACAGAATTTTAATAAAATATGAAAAGAATCCCTTTGATACTACTAATAACGAAAGAGAAGAAATGCAATTTTGATCCGTTTTTTTTTATTAACCTAAAAATTAAGACAATAATAAAGATTGCTCCAATTATTAAAAGTTGACCGTGTCAATGTCAGGTATTTCCACCGTTTGCCTCAATGCCTGATTAGATTCATGATGATATTCTGAGGCGTTCCACACTTCCTACATGCAGTTTTGCAGGTCACTTGTTGGATGTACGATCATCCAGTCTCCCCCAGACGTGCTCTATTGGGTTCAGTTCAGAGGTCATGCCATATGAGACACTCCCATTTCCTGAAGTCATGCTGTGACTATTATAGTACCCTGTGGTAGAGGATTATCCTCCATGAACAGAAAATTGAGGCCAAGCTGCTGAATTTTGGGAATAATGATGGTTCTATTATGTGTCAGTGACTGGCTGGTGGACCTTCCTGACCAGTCGGGAAGTGTTGGTGCTCCAGGTGATGTCCTCAGTGATGTACTCACCCAAGTATTTGTAGCTGGAGACGAGCTCCACTGGTACTTCTTCGGTATTTAGGGATTGGGCGGGGTGCTTGTCCCTTCTCAAATCCACCCCCATCTCTTTGTTTTTTTCCACATTGATGCAGAGTTTGTTCTTTCTGCACCACTACACCAAAATTTCCACTTCCTCTCTATACTCAGACTCATCATTGTTGGTGATGCATCCTACTACTGCTGTGTCATCTGCAAACTTGACTCTATGGCAGCTGGGGTGTCATTAATAACCACATTGGTTTTGTAGTGACTGGTGATGCCTAACCAGACCATTGAACGTCTCCACCAAAGCAAACGCTGGGGACTATGGTGACCTTGGCATTTCACTCACCTCGCCTACCATGGAGAAGCTGCATTCAGCTTCTATGCACCACAGATCTGGAACAGACTTCCAGAAAACCTTAGATCAGCTGAAACACTCAGTGTTAAAGACTCACCTGTTCTCAGTTGCATTCGATTAATATGTATTCAAAGGTTTTCGTCCGCACTGTTTATCTATGCTTGTTTTAAATTAAAATCTTTTTACTTTCTTTTAATTTTATTTTAATGATCACATTTTTACTATTTCTTTTGATTGTTTATTTTAATGTTTTATGTAAAGCACTTTGAATTGTCTCTGTACATGAAATGTGCTATACAAATAAACTTGCCTTGCCTTGCCTTCTATGTGGGCCCCATTTGGTTCATTTTTGGGCTGAATTGGTGGGACTTGGGTGGGTTTGTCCGTGGGTTCCATGGTGGCCCCATCTGTGTTTGCCCACAGTGTCTTAGGTGGGGACTTGGTGGTCTGGGTCCCTATGCTAACCAGTCACCCAATGGACAGCGTGGCGAGCTAACAAGCTCCTTGGCGGACAGCGTTGCAAGCTCCGCTGTCCAGTGAGCCAGACAACTGAGTGCCCACTCAAGCCAGTGTGGGCAAACACAGATGGGTCCACCATGGACCCCACGGACAGTCCCACATGGAGCCCACCAATTCAGCCCATATGGGGCCCACATTGAGATGTTCGCTGGGACATGTAGGGCCACGACAGAATTTGCAGAAAAACTCAATTGGGATCCACGTTTTCTGCCCACTTTTAAAGCCTTGTTTGCTTGGTACCAACCCAAAAATGCACGATGGCCAGATGGAGATACTCGTTCTCTTAGCAATGTTGTGTGTTTATTGTTTAAATGACAAACTTGGAATTACTTATTGACAAAAATCTGCTTTTTTTGGATCCAAAGAGGAAGACACTGTAATTAGCTAGACTAATATGTGGTCTATCACCACAATATTATTGTCTCCCTATCCCAAAAATCCACTGAATTTTTCACAATATTCTCAACTTAGTCCAAAAGTTTTGCATCAGTTTTTTAAGATTGAATAACTTTTTTTTTCTCAAGTTCAAAAGTCTTGCTGAGAACTTTCAAAAGTTTTAGTCTAAAGACGTTTTGGTTTCTGCTTCTTTTCTTTCAAATATTATAAATATTGCTTTTATGCCTTTGAGCTCATCTCTTCCTAAATGAACTCTCCGCAGTGTTTTGCATGCATTTGTACCTCAAAACTCAGCCCTGATTGACCCCCCCCTCCCAAACTTGCTTCAATACATTTTTGTGCAGAAAAACAGTAGCACGCAGAGCAGTAATGTCAGTAATTGAAAATGGGAGAATTGATTAAATAGACAAGCTTTACACCAGCACATATTTCACGGCTCCCCGGATGGGCAGCTTCACAAGAGCCATTGAACCCTGAAATGGGATTTCTTCACAGAACATTTCAGATACTTGTTCGACAATGTTCACATGGTGGAGTCACATCCACAGCTAAATGCAGAAATGCTTTCAAATAAAATGCAAATGGAGGCGAGCTAACCAATTGAACGGAGTTCAGAGCTGCATCACAAATTCATATTTCTGCTGCCGTTTTGTAGCGAGGAAATTTATCACATCTCGCTTCTTTTGGCGAGAATAAACCCCACGTTCATGCTTTTATAATGCCCCCCCTCTGAAATATTTGCTTGGCAATCTATAAAGTTGCAGATGCAGCACCTCTCCTTTTCTTGCTGATAGGCTGAACTGCACATGTGGCTTTCCTGATTGAATAACTGTATCAGTTTGCTCTATCAAAGCAAGTTTGCATGTCGCCAGTGGATCGAATCCCCAAAGCAAATTGGAACCACTTGAAGATGTAACGCCGGCGTGTCATTAACTGTTCCCCCTGCAAAAGCACATTTCACCAGTGCAGATACATCCACTGGGAGAGGCGGAGTATTGACCAAATTAAAATCGGGGCATTGGAAAGTGTCCCTCATCACATGAGGGAGTTTAGTTTGGGGCTTTGGGGAGGAATCCAGATCACAGCCGTGACTGCCTCTTTACCAGAGCGTTAGTAGATTTATTGTGATTATAGGGGCTGCCATTGAAAGAAATTCATTGCGGTGCTTGGGAGACCAGAGGAGGAGGAGGCCAAGTTAAAAGCAGACTATGGGGAGAAAAAGAAAAAGCCTCAAGGGTTTGTAGAGTTTTTTTTTTGGAAGCTACAAGAAAAAAGACTTTTAGTAAGAATGCATTTTGGTCGCAACTGGTGCATTCCCTCCAAATTTCTCTTTCTGTTCACATTAAAAAAATGTTTACTATCTTTTTTAACTATTTTTTTTTTTACCACGTTTATTATTAAAATTCTAAGATATGTTTTATCTAAAGAGAAGATTTAGTAAATAGC
>NC_050513.1:5926419-5935980 GCF_002922805.2 Oryzias melastigma
CTACAAGAAAAAAAAAGACTTTTAGTAAGAATGCATTTTGGTCACAACTGGTGCATTCTCTCCAAATTTCTCTTTCTGTTCACATTAAAAACATTCTTGCTATCTTTTTGGACTACGTTTATTATTAAAATTCTAACACATGTTTTATCTAAAGAGAATATTTAGCAAATAGCAAGAATCTATCAGGCTTTTTGTTAGCTAATTAGCTAATTAAAGCTAATTGGCTCTAACTATATATTGTTTAATCATGACTATGCAGTTTTTGCTAAAATCATTTTTAAAAACTTTAATTTTTAAGACATTTTACTAGCTGCGCCAATTTCCCAGCATTCCTTTCTTTCTCCTGCTAATGGAGCAGCTTAGTGTCATTTTTAGCCAGAATCGTTCAGTTGATGATACAAGCATGACATTTGGTACAGTTATAGTCTCTGGGTCTAGTTACAGGAAAAAAGTGCTAGCCACACAAAAATCCAATATGGCCGCCATTTTTTTCAAGATGGCCGCCATGGCAGTAAAGTTGGCAGAATATCATAAAAATAGTTTACTTGATGATGTTTTCAATGGTTTTTTGCCCTGAGAATGGACTGCTAATGCCAGGGTGGCAGTGAGGATGAGCTCTTTCTGCCTAGAAAATGCCAGTTAATATCCCTGTAATGTTTAGCAATAAAAACCTCATTTTACCTGATGAAGTACTCATATTTTTTCAATGTAACTCATTACACCAACAACCTTGGAAAATGGCCGCCATTTTGGAATTTAAAGTGGCTAGCACTTTTTTCTTAAAATTTGGTGTCTTATAAGTACTTCAGCCAAATTTCATGCTTGTATCACAAAATGAAAGATTTTTTGAGTTAGCTGCTCCACTATGCTAGCTCAATAGCTCTTCACGAGCCCAAGCTAGCATTAGCATAGCAAAAAGAAAAAAAAAAGTGTCTAGCAATTTTAAAGCTATCCAGCTGTACAGTTTGGGGCTGGATGGTAGGAAAATGAAGGCAGTCATGGATGTATTTCTCTACAAGTGGAGGATTTAGAAATAGAGCTTTGACTCGACCATGGCCGTTGCTGTGTCACATACTTTTTCATCTGCTCCTGATCCAACACGATAGACCCGTTTCACTGTGACGTGAGACAAATAAACCAGGTGTCACTTTGCACACTTGCCATTTTGTGTGGCGTCACGTGAAATTAGTCTATTTGAGTCAAGAAATACTCAGCAAAGGAATAGTCATCCATAGTTTTACCCAAAAAGAACAAAATAAACTTCTGTTTGTCCTCTCGTTACCATATTGATGCATTGTCAAGAAAAAAATTATTTCTTTTTGTAGAATTCGACTTGAAACAAGTCAATTTACTGTATCTGCCAGTACGACTATAGTGAATTTTACTTGACAATATGTCTTGATTTAAGAAATAATGCCCAGACCTTAGTAAATAGGTTAAATCTTGAAAGTATCCAAAAATGTTTATTTTAAGCAATAATTTAAGAAAAAATACTAAAAAAATACTATATAGGAGCTTGATTAAAATGTATTGTCTACTACCTGTAAATATTGTCAAAGCTGTTCAAATTAGTATTCAAATGCATCTTTGGAATATGTGTGAATTTCTTATTTCAAGCTTTTATAAAGTGATTTTTAAACATTTTCTTGTCCTAAAATCAGACCTAATTTTAAGATTTACAAACTAAATAAGACAGGCAATACATATTTTTCTTAAATCAAGTTTAATAATCTTACACATGTTGGTGTTTATATCTAAAATCAAGAGTAATAAGATTGTATAACTAGTTTTAAGAGGAATAATCTTCTGTCAACTCCCTCCCACTGCTGTTACGTCAGATCAACTCCGTTGAGTGTTTTAAATCCCAGATCATGACGTTTTTATTCAGGAGAGCTTTTAGTTGATCTTAGCCCTTGTATTACTATGTTTTACTGTGTTTTTAGTTGTTTTATTATTGATTATTGATTTTATTTCCCTGTGTCTTCTGATTTTATGCTTTTTTGTAAAGCACTTGTGATCCGTTCTGTGAAAAGTGCTATAGAAATAAGGATTATTTTTCTTCTTCTGTTGATTGACCAAATTTGCAGTGTAATCTGTTGACAACATTTCAAGAAAAACTATTTTAAATCCAGATTTAATCTCACGGCACAACACCTGGAATAACGAGAACCTCTACCAAAACATTTTCGGCTGTGAACTTTATTTTTTTGTACTTACTCATGCATTACTACACTTTAATTGGAGAAGAAGTTGTTCAAAGCAAATCACACCAGAGTTCACTTGCAAGTGACCCACATTTCTTGTGTTCTAATGGTCAAAAACACCATCATATCTACCAAACGAGTTTTTGAGTCCAATGTGAACATCTATGGCTCAATTTCAAAATGCTTTCACACAACATAATGCTCCAAAACTGTCTTTAATTAATTCAGATTCAGTCCTCTGGCTAAAAACATTGTACCTGTAGAGATTCTAAGACATGTATACTGGCATTACCATGCATGGTAATCCCAGAATACTTTCACCTCAAGTTCAAACGACATGCTACAATACCTAATTCAGTAGAAACATTTTGAAATTTGTCATCAAATGGTGTATTATTTAAAAGTTTGAAGTGTGTTGAGAATGTTGTTATGCCCACAAAAACTTAGTTTGGATTAGATCACAATTACTTTTTCAAATATTAAACATGAAAGCCCATCGAATGGAATTAGGTGTGTTCAGGTATCACAAACGTCTTTTTCAACAATGTTTGCAAAGAAACCAGACCTACCAACATTAATGTTTAAAAGACAAAAAAAGGATTTTTCAGAAAATGGATGTAAAATTCTCCTTCGTCTTCGCTCCTTCTTATAGTCGTGCTCGTTAGGCCTCCTCTTTTTTGCTTTGGAATTGTTCGCATCAAAAGGAATCCCAAATGCCCCCGTTGTTAGCACATATCAAAGATAGAGGCAACATGCACTGAAAAGGTCTTCCACACGGTTCAAATGGAGGATTCAAAGAAGTTAAAAGATGCACAGCAGCTTCTTTTTTTAATGCATAATGCAGTACACAATGCAATCTGCCACCTTTATCCTCAATGCTATTTTCATCATCTTTTGATCACAGTGGCTTAGTGTTTTTTTAAGACGAGCACAAATGGAAGAATTTTGGCAAGAGTGACACGTCTGTATGTGTGGATGAAAGGGATTCCTGAGTATTGAAGCAAACATTTAAATGGAAAGAGGACGCTTCACGCAGGTTCTTTAATGGCAAATCTGTTTTGATGTCTTAGAACAGCAAAACACTCTTTGCCCCCTCTGTGACTGCCACACATGAAAGGTGACGATTGCCATGTTGGGTCGTGGTATGAAGACTGTTGAGAAACGGGATCCGTGATGAAAACAACATTTTCATGGAGGATTTCCAAAGAGATTTTTACCATTAATTCTAGGAAAAGCTCAAAAGTTTGACTAAAAAGCTTCAATTGAAGCTAAAACACACCAACGTCCACCAATCTCAGTTGAGATATTCCAGGATTAAACAAATAATCCAGGTGTTCAATAATGTATACCACTTAAACTAAGCACATATTTGAACAAAAGTCATTTTCAAAAACATTTCTCAGATTCTCCACAAAGACTTTTTGTTGCTACAGCCACAGAAAAGCACTAGAATTACATATTGCACAAAACTTTTGCTTGTTGACTGAGTTCCAAACACTTCAGTTTCAAAGCAGTTCCTGTTAAAGAAAGTAGCAGGAAGAAACCCACATATAAGGAGATCCAGGAGCCAGATCAATCAAATGCTTTGATATAAAAAGTAAAAAAAAAAAAAAAATCCAAAGTTGTGGGACAAAACTTAAGAAAACTTACAGAGAAAACACACTCTGAGGACACAGTGACAGTCTCTGAATACTAACACCGTTAACCAAAGTGGAGACACCTGTGACAGCTCTGCGAGAAAAAAACAAAACTCTTTGATCTCAAGTATTGTTATTTTTGGGGTAAAGAACACAAAATATACCTCTTGCAATTGAATTTAACCCTCGTGCTCTCTTATGGGGTCCAGATGACCCCACTTTTAAAGTAAACATACCTAGAATAGCACAAGGGTTAAAGACAAATTAAGCAAAACAAAAGAAAAAAAAAAGACACCCAGACTACTAAAGGTATCTCAAAGTATGGTTCAAGAAACTTCAGTATATGGATTTTGTTTGATTTAATAGAGGTGGTCAGACATGGTTGTTACCAGTTCACTCTTATTGGTCCGAGACACATTCCCAAGTTGTCTCATATTGATGCATGCTTAAAGACCCTTCTGTGGGACTTTTTAATGTTTTTGGTGACCCCAACTCACCATTTTTTGTCCCAATTAAATCAAGGGTCGGGTCGTTTTGTCAGACACAGTACCGGATGGGGACCGAATCTCCGGACGGTACCCTAAACCTAGCCTCGTCCGCGTCTGGTACCGCATCCGAAACTGGTACAGATCTGCGCTCAGTACTGGGTTAAGGTCGGGGTATACCAGTGCGATCCCCGTCACAGTACCAGTTTGTGGCCCATAGGTTGGGGAGCCGTGATTTAATTGGAACAGCCAACACTTTAAAGAACAACAAGTTGAGGACACCCAAAACGTTAATTTTTGATGCGAAGGGTCCTTAACTGATATGTGATCATTTGGGAATAAGAATGTGTTGGGTTTCCAGATATCTTTAAAGTACCTACTGCTGGTTATCCATATAGAGTGTGTCCATCCAATCAGAAGATGCAAGGGCAACGTTTGTCAGAAAGCAAGAAGGAATGTGGCACTCCAAATGGTAAATGGCAATACTTGAATAGGGCTTTTTGCACGATCCATTCACCCTGTCACACACACACATTCCGCTGCCAAATGCTGGCGCCAACCTTCCACCAGAAGCAATGTGGGGTTCAGTGTCTTGCCCAAGGATACTTCAACACATGGGCGAGAATTGAGAGTTGACCGCCCTACCGCTGCACCACAACCGACAAACCATCCCAGTGCCTTCAATAGCTTGAACATCCATCCACTTTCTGAACTTGTAAATTTTTTGGGGGGGGTCACGGGGTTTGCGCGAGTCTATCCTAGCACTCCGGTGTTTAAGTTTTAACCTGTGAGACATATTTTAGGACTGTGGGAGGAACTCGGAGTTCCTCAAGAAGACGCAACCACATATAGAGAGAACATGCAAACCCCACACAGGAGGGTCCCAGCCAGAATTTGAATCAGGACCTCTTCCCTGTAAGCCACTGTAAGCGCCAGCATTATTATATCCTAAAATTGTTAAAAATGGACATTAGACACCACCACCCCGAAAGAAAAAAAAAACAGGGAGAATGCACAGAATGATCAAGCAGTAAAGTAACTACAGAAACTACTTCAGCATCAGCGAGGCAAGTGCAGCCAAATGCCCCGGCAATAAGCACATCAGTTCCTGCTGTTTTGGAGTGTTCTCTGCTGCCCAGTGATGTCCAGATTCAACCCAATATATACATATATAATAAAATCTATATTGGATGAATTATCTAAGAAAGGTTCAATTCTACAAAACCTGATTATTGCAATCGTCCTACCACAGTAGTATGTTTCAGAATATCTTGATGCTGTGGTAATGGTTCTAATATTGTCAGTAAATCAGTCTGCTTCAGGCTTCTTTAACACTTTAACACCGAAGCTGTCACCAGCGATGGCTAAATACCACGCTCTTTAATCTATTGCAACATTTCGATTGTTTACGCAGTTATCATAATTACAATAGATTCTAATATAAAAGTGTTGCTTACTTTTTCCTGCCTCAGATTTACATTGGTTTTTGTAAAAATCTTCCTGCTGTAAAGTGTTGCATATCAATTTATCCACTTTAGAATCTGTTGGAATTACGTTCATTGCGTAAACGGTAGAATAGATACGGCAGTCCCAATAATGTCAACACGGGAGCTAAAGTATTAGATCTCTTCAAACTATCTCCTTTATAGAACACCAGCTGGGTTATTGCGACGTTCAGTCAAATACAATAAAAAAAAAAAAATGTGTGTTTGCACCTTTGAGCCTAACTAATGTGTCGGCGGACACCTGTGGCCCCGTTTGTGCCTGAGACTCCAAATCTCCTCCTAATCAGACAGAAGTCATTAGGTATTGTTTGCACAGGCGGCGGCAAATGTTTACCCAGAGGAGAGCCTCCCGCCTCCCAAAGTGTTACCTGTTCGTCATCAGCCGGCATGTTTAGAAATTCCACCTCAAATTAAGCCTCAATTTAGTCAGCGATATATCTCATTCCTCTGACTCATCTTATCTCCCGTTCCCAGAGAAGACGTTGCCTCCGAGCGCCGATAAGACGCCGGAGGAGAGGAAAGCAGTGATCCTGCTGCTGACAGATGAACTCATAGGGGCAGAGGAGGCAAAAAAAAGTGTTTCTGCTGCTGTGGTGGCAAGGCGTGTGATAATGTCTGTGATATTAAAGAGAAAGATGGAAATAGTGTGACTGAAGCCAAACTTCAGACATAATGGGAAGTGCTGACTGCACATAAAAAAAGCCCTCACGTTTGAGGACTAAGAAATTAGAGAAAATCGATTGTAAAGGACTGATGTAAAGCATGTAGGAGACACGCTTCGGTGCATTAATATCTTTTAGCTTCGAATGCAGATCCGCGGAACAATTTAAAGAGCCGATTCCTGGCGAAAAGGTTCCTTTACAGCCTCTCAAACTGCTGCTAAAAGCAGATAATAAAGGTGGCGAGTATTAAAGCCAAAACCCAACAAATAGCAGTCTTTAAAGACCTACTTTGACGAAAATTGTGCTTAACGCGTTCTTGTGTATCTACAGATATACAGAAGTTAAATTTAAGACCTTTTAAGACCATTCAGAAGCAAATCAAACATTTTGTTTAAAGAAAAGGAACAAGTCTATAATAGAAAAATA
Source organism: Oryzias melastigma (assembly GCF_002922805.2). NCBI lineage: Eukaryota > Metazoa > Chordata > Actinopteri > Beloniformes > Adrianichthyidae > Oryzias > Oryzias melastigma. Next base: position 5,933,339 of record NC_050513.1, read on the forward strand.
TATATAAAACAGTAAATTATGTAAGAACACGACAAAATGATAAACCAGAGTTTTGATATTTCCACAATTATTAAATCAGCAGTAAAGTAAACATTTTTATTATTAATCATTAGTCTAAAGCTCAGTTTACCTTTGGGCCAGCGAAGACAGAGTCTGTGTGGCAAAGCTTAGCTTGTGGGTGTCTGGGAGCCAATGCAAATTTGAATAAAAACCAAGAAATATCCAATTTTCTCAATTTTTAAATTTTTATTTCATAACATAAAATAAGATGAACAAGGACCCTGGTGTAATCAAGTTAGATGTAACTTTCTCGGGTAAATCCCTTCTTTGGTAGTAAATTATTATGGAACATGTACTTTACTGGGCTGTCTTATTACCTACTTTCTGTACAAAATTACTAATAAAGCAACAAATACATTAAAAATAAATAAGTAAATAAATCAATAATACATTCCTTTTTTTCTATTTATTTAATCACCTACATCTGCTGTATTCAGATTTTAACATCGTTATTCACACAGTTCAATTAAACACAAAATAATACAACCAAACCAAACACTAAATCAACTTTTTCTGGCTGTTTTAAATAAACTTGTTTAATTCCTGAAATCATAGTCTAAAGCTGTCTGTCTGTGTGTTGCCCCCTACTGGTTGACATGTGTTAGTGCAGTTGAATTTTGTGATTGGTTACCTGGTGTATGTCAGAAGTTTCACGCCATCATTCTCTGCAGCTCCAGTTAAAAGCCCCGCCCATTTTTGAATCTGAAAAAGTCGCTTGTTTTTCTGTTAGCTTTAGCATGACTCGTTGGTATATTGCCTTTGGTTGTCAAAAATCTACTGGCTTGCAAAACGTTCGAGTGAACTTGGAATTTAGACAACAGTTCAGTGGAATTGGAGTTGAATCCAACAAAATCTATCCTGGTGATGGATTTTCAACAATCGTTTCACTCGAGATTGTTAGCTTAGTATGTTAAGCGTTAGCGTTAATTAGCGTTAATTTTTTTTGTTGCATTTTTCAAATCTGGGCTGAGAGTGGACTCAGACTCCAACTATCCTGTTTTGTTACCCTTTTAAATTTCACGGTTCTTTTCCCTCAATCAGTGGGTTCTTTGGATCATGCCTGACTTCAACTGCCGCATAGACCAACTCAAAGATGACATGATGACAAGTTTTACCTTGAAAATCTCAAAAACCATGTGGAATTAAAGAAAAAAAACGTTGGAGAGCCTAAAATCTGCTGAATAGATTAAAGTTTCTGTTGATCCTGACTTCTATTGTTTTCTAGAGCTGAAAGTTTTTAGTTGAAAAAAAGGCAATTTTGAAGATTCCGTGTAAGCCATTTTCAATGGAGAGAAAAAACTGAATAGTTTAAAAAGTTAAATAGTTATGAAGTTGAAACTTTCGAGCACCCATCTCCTAAAGAAGCTGAATACTTTTGACAGCTGAAGTGGTTGAAGAATACATCAAATAGCCTCTTCAAAGAACAATAACAGTGGAAGTAAAAAATGCACAATGTCACTTTTTAATACATTTTACATTGAATATATTCATTTTCCTTCTCTTTTTATATTAACATTTCAAGCAGTTATCTTTGATAAACAACACTTTAGCAAAGTGCTCCACGTGTTTACTGCTAGCATACACACCATAGCGGCACTAGCTAGATGTTTGACTTGCATAGTCAAACGCTGCGCACCCCTCCGCTAGAATCTGGTGTATTTTAGTGTATTTGGACAGGACACTGGCGTTACTACCCTTACACCAACGTTTTTATTACAACTGAGACACCTGCCGTCTGCCATCCGCGTAAGTTTGTTGTTACTCGTCAGCGACAAATACAAGCGTGGCTGAGCGAGACTGGAGCAGGAAAACCAGTGAGGAAAGACAGAGAGACAGACCGCATCCCTAAAGTCAAAATTAAGTCAAGGTCCTATCAGCTGTAACCTAGGGCTGAGACAAACGGTTACTTTAATAGTCGACTACTCAGGGGTCGTGCGTAAACCGGATGTAAAACCCACACCTTAACCATCATTAGCTTTAAACTTTAAGTATTTAAGCTATATGCCAACTAAAAATAAAGACATAGAGGATGATAGTTTGTTAAACCTTTCATGAATCATGGAGCTTCTCTTCCTTATTTGTTTGAATGGTACCCGAGTCTTCCTAGAACTTCCTGTGACAACACTATTGACCCGGATTAGGACTCCTGGACTCGTGTGTCAAAGATAATGGTAGAAACCATGCATCGTATTTTTGAGATTAAAAAAAAAAAAAGAAATCGACGAATCAACTATTAAATTAGTAGGTGACTATATTAATATCCGTGACTAATCGACTAATCGTGGTAGTCCTATAGGTGTGCGAAATTTGTTCTCCGGATTTGACCCATCCCCTGTGGGAGGGGTGAACTGGAGACACAGCTGCTCTCGAGAACCCTCCCCCCATCAACCTCTTTATGGTGAGTATTAAACATGATGGCAATGGGTCCAGTTTTCAGAATATTTGGTATGACTCCGCCTGGATTTGAACCTTCCAATCTCGGTAGTCCTAATCATTAACTCTTTTTCTTCGTTTTGGTCTTTTTCTGGACTTTCTCGCAACAAGAAAAGAAAACTAAGACCCATTCACCTAAAATTTAAGAC
>NC_050513.1:5936081-5959375 GCF_002922805.2 Oryzias melastigma
CAGTGGTAGTCCTAATCTTTAACTCTTTTTCTTCGTTTTGGTCTTTTTCTGGACTTTCTCGTAACAAAAAAAGAAAACTAAGACCCATTCACCTAAAATTTAAGACAATTTAATACTTTTTAAGGCCTTCTTTCAGTCAAATGAAATTTAAGACTATTTAAGACTAATTTAAGGACATATCTTCTGGCATCTTTTTGGCGATAGATGACATATATAAAGAAAATTAAGCTTGAAATTACATTTCTGAGTATTTCTTTGACTAATTCTTATTGAAATTTGGAAAAAAAGTTAAAAAGTTTGTATATTTTATTTAGAAACTACGCTGGACGGGCCACAAGCGCCCTGCTCCGCTCCATTCTGATGTATGCACTTATAGACAAATAGATCCATGAATGTCTTTGTTTTCTTTGTCCAAGCTGACATTTTGGTCAAAATTGTTTGGATACAACATTGCTCACTATTTTTAATTCATTAATAATGTTAGGTTGGGGTTGTGAGGGCCTATTTTCCAACCTGTGATTGTCTAACCTGCATTGAGGTGAATTTCTGAAGCTCTACAGAAACTGTCTTAGAAAATGACAAAGTTTTATTTTTTATTTTTTTTGCTAACATTATAATTGTCTTGAACTTTTTTAAATCCCCTATGTTGATTTTTTTTTAATTTAAAAAATGTTCCCAGTATTTTTTTAATTATGATTATTTAGTTTTTAACCAAAATCGCACAACCTAAATGTCTTAAGAAGCCGTTTTTTTTATCTTGATCTGAAGCCTGCATCTGCAAAATCTCCTCTGAGGGGGCGTGGCTTTTGGAGTTGCTCAATCTCTGACCCGCCCCCCATCTGGTTATGGTAGCTCTGTATCCCGCTAGTGTAAATCATTACCGCTGCGACACTAAAATGTTTAGCAGTATCGTTTTCAGCTGGATGTCAGCTGGGACTAGGAAGTGAGGAGCTTCATGGACCGAACTTTCATTGATTTATAATCCTTTCCAATAGTTTCTGTATCTCCTGAGTAGCTTTAGGAAGTCTGAGAGGACAGGCCTTACAATATCACAGTGAATTATCTGTACTTTGAAAATAATAAAAGCTGCTATGTTCCTGTTATGATTCTATCCTCAACTCTCAAACGCTCCCTTGATTCTGAAATTATTCCTATTCCTGGCAAAGTTTGGCTTTAAAAGGCAAAGAGTGTTTATTTTAAATAAAAATAATGAATAAAAAGAAAAATAAAACCCTGAAAAGTTTTCTTTTTATCTTTTGTTGTTAGAGATTGATGTATTAATAAAAAAGAATGTCAGCCCTCTTCAGAGAGCAAGAGATAAAAAAGTGCTTTAATATTGATGCTTGTGTTGAATGAGAAGTTTATTTTTCTTTTCTTGATTACTGGGAATGTTTGGAGAAGATAATTACTGCATTTTCTAGAGGAAAGCTGGAATTATATCTATTGTGTAAAAATTTCAAGAAGCTACACCACCAGAAAACCCTTTCAAAAAGACTAAATTAAAAATTGGTAAGTCCATATTTGGAAAATTATTCACAACAACATAGCTGTTGACAAAGATTATACCGAAAATAAGAGAAAAAAAAAACATTACACCATCTTGTAAAAAGAAAAAAGTGAAAAAATTATTTAAAAATCAAACAAAACATTTAAAACTATACGACTAATTAAAGCCCGAATCTGAAATCTAGCAATCAACATATACGCAGACTATTTGTGATTTTACCATCAAATTATTGATCACTTCTTATATTATTAGTGTGGCAGTAAAGTTAATTTTTCCTCTTTTTTTCCATTTAAAGTAAAACTTCCTATACATTATAGTTGCTTTTCTCAGGCTTTTGCAGTTTCTCTCAATTCACCGTCTGACCTGACTGGGTCAGACTTATTAGCAACCGTCTTTAATGTTTCCTAGTTGGTAATAATCTAAAAGATTGACTGGAAATTGTGCAGAAAAGGTCTCCTAACCCTCAGCAGATTGATGAGCTCCAGACATTGATTTTTTTCTGAAAAGGATTGCTGAATTCTTTCCATTTTGGCGCTGTGCTGAAATACAAACCTCTAGTACAGCGAATTTTGTAGATCGTTCATCTCACTTAAAAATTAAAAAAAATATATATATTTGATTTATTACTAAAGGGGAAATTGTACAGGTGGTATTAACTTCCTACACTGCAAAAAGTGAAACATTGGATCAAATAACAAAAGTTCTGTAAGTTGCTGCATTTAAAATAATTAGTTTTCATCAAATTGACATTTCGAGTTGATGGTTTACTCAACTTACATATTTAGCCGGATGAAAACTAATTTATTTAAATGTAACAAATTACAGAACATTTCCTCAACTTTTTACAGTGTAGTTTTCATCAAATTTTAATTTTAAGTTGTCGATTCACTCAACTAAAATATTTCATGTAATAAAAACTAAAATTGTTAAATGTAACCAATTACAGAGATTTTAATTGATCCAATGCTTCATTATTTACAGTGTTTGCCGATCTAAATTATGGTGTTAATAAGTAGTTTGTGGTCAATATTTTCAAAGAAATTTATTTTTTAGGTGTTAAATTTGAACACTAAACCTGATGGTTGTTTTTTGTTTGTTTTTTGTAATGTTCGAGATCAAACAAAAATACCCCTTATTGGTATAATGTTAAAACTTCATGAAGCTATTTTCTATGGTATATTTGACATTTTTTTTGTGCCACACAATACGAATGAATTGCTTTTTGCTGAAAGTAGACGCTGAAAATGCCAAAGCTTTTTGCTGAAAATGGTGATGCAATTTACTTTAATTGGTGAAGGAATTTCCTGAAAATGCACAAGCTATTTCCAAATTGTAAGATTTTGGCTAAAAATCTGTGAATTTCGTTAAGGAACTAAAAAAGATTTGACTGAAATTTCGGAAAAAAATTGTTGTCAAATTGCTTTAAAATCCTCAATACATACCAATTTTGTAAAAAAAGTTATTTAGTTGCTTAAGTATGAGCTAAACTCCAAATTAGAATAAAAACCTCAGTAGATGTCTAATTAGCCAAAAAAGCTAGCTTGTCGCTAACTTACTAGCTTAACTCAAAAAAGCCTGAAACTCCTCAATAAAGTAAATTAGCAAAAATCGTTAGCATGTTGCTAAAATAAAAGCTAGACTCTAAATTAACCAAAAAATATTAGCATATGTCTAAAATATTGGCTAAAGTCCACACTATCCTGCAAAAACCTCAGTAGATAAATTAGCTAAAAATGATAGCATGTTGCTAAAATATTAGCCAAACTCCAAATTAGCATAAAAAACTTCAGTAGATACCAAATTAACCAAAAAAGCAATATTATTGTTTAATTACTGGCTAAACTCCAAAAAAGCCTGAAATTCCTCAATAAACTGAATTTCCAAAAATCGTTAGCATGTTGCTAAAATAGAAGCTAAACTCTAAATTAGCCAAAAAAAAAGAATTAGCATATGTCTAAAAAATTGGCTAAAGTTCACAATATCCTGCAAAATCCACAGTAGATAAATTAGCTAAAAATGTTAGCATGTTATTAAAATATTAGCCAAACTCCAAATTAGCATAAAAACCTTCAGTAGATACCAAATTAGCCAAAAAAGCTACCACATTGTTTAATTACTGGCTAAACTCCAAAATAGCCTAATATTCCTCAATAAACTAAATTGACACAAATCGTTAGCATGTTGCTAAAATATTAGCTAAACACCAATTTTCTGTTTAATTACTATAAAAGATGAAGGCAGAGTCCATGAATATATTTAAAGTTTTGTTGCTAATCTACTAAAAATGTTGAAATTTGAATACTTTCTCATTCATTTCCAATGGGGAAAATTTTTCCTCAATATTTCAAAAACTATAAAGTTTATGAATACCAAAAGTACAAGCAGTAATGTCCTGAACAAGCTGAACGTTTTGATACCAAAATTGCTGAAATAACAGAGTATGCTTGAGTTTTACATGCCAAAAAAACGTATGGAAAGAAGCAGGAGGATCACTAGCATTCACACAATTATTAGTATTTCTATTCTGGTGTTGTTTGACCAAAACTGATTGTATTTTGTAACAAATTAAGGATGAAATAGGCCTCACTTTTCTTTTTTTTTTTTTCTTAACACAAACTGCCTCATGGGACTTTAGTTTCTGACCATGAACAGACTCAGTCATACATCTCTGATTCACCACATCATGAACAATGTAAAATCTAATTCATCTTGACATCCGGACTCTTGATTAATTACCTTTGAGGGAAATTCAACTTTTTACAAATATGTAGAAGTATATAAAACGCACATAGCTTCTGCTTGGGAGCCTTATTTTTTTTCTTTTTTGCCCCGGTTTCTGTGTCCTCAATCAAAACGTTATTGAGCTTTTGGTAATTCCTGTTTCTATGGCAACATGAGTCAAGTCATCCTGAGGAAGGCGGGGGGATGGAATAAGTAAACCAGCGGGGAAGTGACCATACAGCCTGTCTGAAGGCCTGTCTTCTCAAAAAATTAGATACATTCTTTTATTTTTCTGATGCAAATACTCAAAATGATGCTTTTCTTCTTTTCAGATCTGTGAGTTTGGTTAAAAGGCTGCTGGTTGGATTCTGATTAGTCCGCCCCAAAGTGACCTTGAGTTGTGGAAATTTTTGACAGCTCTGCTTCCAAGAAATTTGTTCATGAAAAATGATGAGAGTGTGTTAGCGAGTTGTTCCCCATTGTAAATATGACAAGTGGAGCGGTCTGACGCCAAAATGAAAGCCGTGGGGGCAATGAAAGTGGCAGAACACAATGGGAGCCGCATTTGCTCTTCAAAGCTCAACAAAGTCGATCAATATGTATTCATTTATTTATTTTTCTTAAAAACGTCTTAGAAAACGTTTTAGGGGTAAATGGAGTGACGCAAAAGAAATATATTTTACCAAATGTGAGAGGAAAAAGAGTTTGTTTTTGAGTGTTTCTAGCTAGTTTTTGACCTTATGTGACGACATGGTCCACAACAATTCATCAAGAAAAAAGAAATATATATATATATATATATATATATATATATATATATATATATATGCTTTTTTTTCCTTCATTCACAGAATATCCAAGCCAGCAAGGCTAACTAGGCCTCATATGGTTTAAAAGTGGACAGAAAATTTGGTTTGTCCACAGTTCCTATGGTGGTCCCACCAGTGGGTTAGCTCGCCCGATGGACAGCGTAGCATGCTGGTGAGCTCCGCTGTGGCGTGCTAAAAAACTCTGCTGTAACGAGCTCATGAGCTCCACAGTAGCATGCTAGCGAGCTCCTCTGCAACATGCCAGTGAGCTCTTCTGTGACAAGCAACCAATCTTTGCTGTGGCAGGCAAGCAAGCTCTGCTGAAGTAAGCTTCACTGTAGCATGCTCGTGAGCTCCAGTGTAGCATACTAGTTAGCTCCACTGTACCATACTAGTTAGCTGGACTGTAGCATGCTAGTGAGCTCCTGTACAGCAACCTCCTGTGTATTGACTAGCGAGCTCCTCTGCAGCATGCTAATGAGCTCTTCTGTAGGAAGCAACCAACCTTTGCTGTGGCAGGCTAGCAAGCTCCACTGTAGCATAGTAGATAGCTTCACTGTAGCATACCAGAGAGCTCCACTGTAGCATGCTAGTGAGCTCCACTGGTTAGCTTCACTGTAGTATGCTAGTGAGCTCCTGTACTGCAAGCTCCTGTGTATTGACTAGCAAGCTCTTCTGTAGCATGCTAATGAGCTTCACTGTAGCACGCTAGAGTTCCACTGTAGCATGCAAGCTAGCTCCTCCCCAGTGAGCCGGCAAGCTCTTCTCTAGCAAGCATCCCTGTATTGACCTAGAGAGCTCCACCGTAGCACACTAGCGAGCTCCTCTACAGCAAGCTCCGCTCTTTCAAGCTAGCGAGCTCTGCTGTAGCATGCTAGCAAACTCTTTTGTAATAAGCTATTGAGCTCAGCATGCTAGCGAGATCTTCCGTAGAAGGCTATTGAGCATGCTAGCAAGCTGCTTTACAGCGAGCTCCTCTGTATTGAGATAGCGAGCTTTGCTGTAGCAATTTAACAGTAAAAGGAAGGGGAAAACTTTAAAATATAAGGAGCTGTTTCCTAAATAAAAAAACATAAATTATTTCTTGAACTAAATCACATCAGTAGAAAGCTTTAGCCAGTATTGCAGTAACCGGTGTACAGCTATTGTAAATACATTTAAGTGCAACTACCGGTATTTAGTTTTCGTGCTGGTTTCCAACAGGCTCTTCCTTGAACATTCAATGTTCTTATGTTTTAATGTATCAGTTTATTAAGGCTTTTGTCAGATTAACCCTGAGATTAGATCTTATCGTACTGCACTTTTTAAAAAATCAATTAATATCTCCAGGAGAATGCATTCATTCACTATGATTTTCTTGGAAAACGGCGGTTAGAATTTTCTTTGTCCAATACCCGGAAAAAAATTAAAGTCTTTGAGTAATTCTCTCCAGAATATTCAAACCAGGCTTAGTGTTTGAATTTGAGGGTGCATTTAGACCACAAGTGTCCAGTTTTCTTTAAATTTAAGATGGAAAAGCAAAAATATTCTCACATTTTGAGGGTTTTGTTTACTTTCACATTGCACTTTTGAGAGCAGATCCAAGTGTCATGCTACCTCCACACAAAGTATGCTCAAAAAACATGCTGATTGTGCTTTTCTTGTTGTTCTTGTTTGAGCTTCTGAATCAAAGAATGTAGAGGGTGTAAAGTGAAGTCACTGCAAGCACCAGCCAAAATACGAGGAGATCCAGAAGCTAAACTAGGAGGTGGATCGATCATTGCAACATAAACTGGCTACAGGTGTGGGAAGAAACTTAAACTCAAACTAGACAACAAAAAAGACTAGAATATCACGGGACACTTTTGGAAACAGGTTGAAGAGAACAGCAATGGACATCTAAAGACAGCTCCTTAAATATTGAATCAATCACTACATCTGAATTCCCTCACTACTCCCTAACCTCTAAAACACTAGGACTATCCAGAGCCCTGGATTTTAATGCAACTCGGAAACATGCTTACCACCTTGTTTTTTATTTTTTTTTTATCAGCAAATATGAAATCACCTCTTCTCAAAAGTAAAAACCTAGTAAATATGTACATTTTACGAATATTATGCATGTGCATTTATGTGGATTATATCGATAATTTACTGAAAATAAATGTAAATACATTTTTTTAAGACAAATTCTTCAATATTCGCCAACACTAGTGAGGTCTTCACAGAAACTTCTGGAAAATTTCTAAAACACAAGATTTTGAAAATAGTACATTTGGACACCCTGACAAAATGGCACACTAAAGCTAAAATGTGGAGGCATTGATCGATTCTTCAAGATTTCATGCTGCCAGCTGTTTTTTTTGAAAATCGTCAGTGTGTTCATGAATGTATGGCCAATCAACGTCCAATCAGAGCTGTTGCTGGCTACCACCAACCTGTGGCCGCCTAGCTGTCGCCCGATTTTGTTATGGCGCCATCTCTGCCTGTCACTGGATTACGACTGTGTGCCTAGCTTTGCAAAAATTGTTAGCATGTTGCTAAAATCGAAGCTAAACTCTAAATAAGCCAAAAAATATTAGCGTATGTCTAAAATATTGGCTAAAGTCCACATTATCCTACAAAAACCTCAATAGATAAATTAGCTAAAAATGTCAGCATGTTGCTAAAACATTAGCCAAACTCCAAATTAGCATAAAAAACTTCAGTAGATATCAAATTAGCCAAAAAAGCTACCACATTGTTTAATTACTGGCTAAACTCCAAAAAAGCCTGAAATTCCTCAATAAACTATATTAGCAAAAATCGTTAGCATGTTTGCTAAAATCGAAGCTAAACTCTAAATTAGCCAAAAAATATTAGCATATGTCTAAAATATTGGCTAAAGTCCACATTATCCTACAAAAACCTCAATAGATAAATTAGCTAAAAATGTTAGCATGTTGCTAAAACATTAGCCAAACTCCAAATTAGCATAAAAAACTTCAGTAGATACCAAATTAGCCAAAAAAGCTACCATATTGTTTAATTACTGGCTAAACTCCAAAAAAGCCTGAAATTCCTCAATGAACTAAATTAGCAAAAATCGTTAGCATGTTTGCTAAAATCGAAGCTAAACTCTAAATTAGCCAAAAAATATTAGCATATGTCTAAAATATTGGCTAATGTCCAAATTATCCTACAAAAACCTCAGTAGATAAATTAGCTAACAATGTTAGCATGTTGCTAAAACATTAGCCAAACTCCAAATTAGCATAAAAAACTTCAGTAGATATCAAATTAGCCAAAAAAGCTACCACATTTTTTAATTACTGGCTAAATTAAAAAAAAAACCTGAAATTCCTCAATAAACTATATTAGCAAAAATCGTTAGCATGTTTGCTAAAATAGAAGCTAAACTCTAAATTAGACAAGAAATGTATTAGCATATGTCTAAAATCTTGGCTAATGTCCAAATTATCCTACAAAAACCTCAGTAGATAAATTAGCTAACAATGTTAGCATGTTGCTAAAACATTAGCCAAACTCCAAATTAGCATAAAAAACTTCAGTAGATATCAAATTAGCCAAAAAAGCTACCACATTTTTTAATTACTGGCTAAATTAAAAAAAAAACCTGAAATTCCTCAATAAACTATATTAGCAAAAATCGTTAGCATGTTGCTAAAATAGAAGCTAAACTCTAAATTAGCCACAAAAAAAAATAGTCTATCACTGGATTACGACCGTGTGCCTAGACCGATGTCACCTTTAAAAGAAAATTATCTGGTCGCTGTAAAATTTTAACTTTTTCTTAAAGCCTATGTGACCACCTGCTAAATTGGCATTTTGGGATAGGTGACCATAGCCAGTAGTGGGTAGTAAGGGAATTCAAACACACAGCCATTCAGCTAAAATGCAGGCAGCTGTGACAGCTCTATGGAGAACAACAGGAAAGGGGCGGAGCATCCAGGAGGAGGCATAGCCAACTTTCAAAGAACAAACCACTGAATAAAAATAGATGACATAGATGATCTTTAGGAGTGTTTCCTTACCGGGAGGGAGGGGCTAAGGACAGGGATAACCAGTTTCATTTAGTCTGTTTAGTTTTTAGCTATTTTTTCATTATTTTCTGCATCTGTAAAATTACCGCCATGAAGCCCAATGAGGCACATTTTCTTTGTGATATTGGGCTATATAAATACAATTGAACTGAATTGGAACCTAATTGTTGTTGTTTCACAATATAGCATCTACATTTTGTACTAAAAGTCCTTTCCCAGAATGCGTAGTTTCATTTTATTGGGAATTTTAAGATTTTTATGTCGTTAATGACCAGTAAATAGTCCCAATCTAGTGCAACCCGACAAAAAAAACTTGTAGTTACACAGGTAACTGATGTCCCATTCAAGATTTTAAGAGCACAAATATAATCTACATTTATATAAAATATACATTTTATGTATTGTAAGTTGGGTCTTGTGGACTTAAACATAAAAAAATGCCATTTTTAAGCTTTCAATAAAAATGTATACATTTCTAAAACTTCACATAAAACTAATGCCAGTAAACTTTACTGCAGTTCTTTTCACATTTATATACTCCACTTAAATGTAATTAAGCTTTTCACATTTATTGTAAAATGAAGGAATGTGTGCTATAAACCAGATCCCTCTTCTTCCTTAGATCTATTTAAATGTTTATGTAATAATAGTAATCTAGTTCTAAATGCAATTAACGATCATTTCTATAGATTTCTCTGTATCTAATTTAATTCAAAGTCATTTAGGGTCTTGAACTAAAATGCACTTTTTGTGTCTCCACACCTATATCATTATTTATTGTGGATTTTGAGCCAACATTTGTTTTTTTTATTTCAGTTGCTTCAACATGCAATTTGTTTGGATGTCAAAAGAGACAAAAATGTCAGGCCTTGTAGGACAGCAGATACAAGATGTGCAATATTTATTGATGAATGACTGTAATACCCACTACAAATCACCTTTTGCGTAGGAGGAGGCAGCCCGATTCTCTCTGCATGGATTTACATGCATTTGATTAATCTAGATTTATGTGTATGTGTTTATATGTGTACGGCAAGGAGCAAATGAGGAGTGACGAATCGGCAGATTTATCACGTGTGTAACTAAAATGCATTTTTTTTTCTAGTGTAGTGCAAGCTTGAATAATTTACCATACTTTAAGAATTATGTAAGACTGATTACTCCTCTAAGTAATGCTAATTGTTGTCTATAATGTGGAACAAAAGGTCATTTACAAATGATCTTCATACCTTTTACCATTTGGGGATTTTCCTTCTGGCCATGAGGGGCTTATAAAATACCCACGATTGATGTCATACACCTAAAGAGAACCATTATATAAAACAGTAAGACCAAAAATATTCATAATAAAAAAAATCTTTAGGCTGTCAAGAGCAAATGAGAAATGAGGAAACATCTAGTAAATGTCTAAATGTCTTGGAGTTACAACTAAAACCCATTGATTTTTCACCAAAGTTCATTCACAGCTTGAATAATTTAGGAATGGTGGGAGATTTCTGTCTCTTGGTGTTCTGCTGTTTCCCAGATGCATGAAGTTGTCTTGCTTGATGTGCTTCTCTTAATTATATCTGTTGTAGAGCACTGGTTCAGGTTGTTGGTGGAGAATGTCAGTCCTACCCGTCTGATCTATGAGATAACGGATTGTGACGGACAATTGAAAATCTATGTCTATCTAAAAGACCAAAAGAACAAGTCAGAAACCTTTTAATGAAGATTAGGAAAAGTTCTAGTCAGAACTGCTGTTATTGGTGGATATGGGCCAAAATTGGGCAAACCTTTATGGGAAACTTAAGAAACATCAAGATCTTAGACCGCTCGATAAGCGAAAATGGTCATAGGCGATAGGCTGCGGCACGTATGCAAGTGTTCGCTTTTTTAATTAACAGGGAACTAGTTGAGACACAGATACATCATATGTATTTTTCCTTTTCTATACTCAACAAAAAACACTGCACACTTCACAATAAGTATATCAGCTTGTTGGTGAAGACTGTTAGCCATACCCGTCTGATCTAAGAGATAATGGACAATGACGGACAATTGTACATCTGTCTATTTAAAAGAACAAAAGAGGAAATCAAAAACACAAAAAACAGAAGTTCCTAGTCTTCAATGAGATTTGGCAAAGTTTTAATCACAATTGCTGTTATTGGTGGATATGGACCAAAAATGGGAAGAAACATCAAGATCTTAGACTGCTTGGTAAGCCCGTAGATCGAAATGGTAATAGGCATGTGGTTATGGGCAATAGGCTGTAGCAAACACGTATGTAACACACAAGGGCAAGTAAGGATGAGGTAGTTGAAACACAGGTAAATTGTATGTCTTTTTTCTTTTTTATATCCACCACAAATCCAGCACACTGCCTGAAGAACCTATCGCCTTGTAGGTGAAGAATGTCAGTCATACCTGTCTGATCTATGAGATAACAGACTGTGATGGACAATTACAAATCTATGTCTATTTAAAATACCAAAAGGATAAGTCAAAAACACCCAAAAAACAGGATGTCCTTTTCTTGAACAAAGTTTACGAAAGGGTTTTAGTCACAACTGCCCTTATGGATGGATGAGGGCAACAAATGGGCAAACCTGTATAGCAGGGGTATCAAACTCAAGTCCTCGAGGGCCGACGTCCTACTGGTTTTCCAGAAATCCTGCCTCATCTGCTGCTGATTACCTGGATCAGGTGTGTTTGGCCAATAAGGAGCTTCAAAGGCAGTTTGGTTGGAAAACATGTAGGACACCGGCCCTTGAGGCCTGGAGTTCGACACCTGTGCTGTATAGGGTACGAATGACATACGTAAGGAATTGGTTTTGAAGGACCTAGAAATGCAGGAGACCAGGCGTAGTGACAGAAATTGAAACCATTGAATAAATTAACCAAAATATGACAAAAACTCATGGAGAGCCAAACATGGTGACTGAACAGAACAGAGCAGATGACCTGACCACCTTATCCCAGCAGGGGAATTTCTGGCCACGACATGCCATGTCCAAAGAATCTGTCCCTAAGGGGGATTGACGGGGCCATCTTTCCTGTTCCTTCGGGGTCACCAGGTTCTTTCCTTCATGTTCCCTGTCCGAGGATGGTCACCACTTATCCCCCTTGGCTTATCCCCCTTTGTTTTGTTCCTCTCCTGCCAAGTGTTTCGTTTTTGGGCATCTGGGATCTGCCCTTTTGGGGAGGGGTACTGTCAAGATTGTGGACTTTGGTTTGTTTTTTGCCAGTTATATTATGGGTTTTGGTCATGTTTTGTTTTGAATTGTCCCTTTGTCACATCAGTTTCAAGTTTGTCATAATTCACTGCTGTCTAAATTTCAGTGAATAACCCTCAGACTATTGAAGTGTCTGGTTTTCAGTTTTTCCTTGTCAGTTAATCTGCTCTGTTCTGCTCTGCCACCCTTTATGTTTCTCCATGTTTTTTGTCATGTTTTGGTTAATTTATTAAATATTCAGTTTGTGTCAACAAAGCCCGGTCTCTTGTGTTTGGGTTCCCCGCCTCCTATCTTAGAATTCTTTGTAAGCCCGTAGAGCAAAACTGGTTATAGGCTTATGGTGATAGGGTGATAGTCTGTAGTGAACACTTATCCAACACGGAAGGGTGAAGCAGGTTCATTGCATGTATTTTTCCTTTTCATACCCAACATAAACCCTGCACACTGTCTAGACAGCCTATCAGTGCTGTTCAAGTGAAGAGTGTGTGCTCTTGGCTGTTAGAATTTAGGAAATAGAACAATCAAAGCACAGTTTGTGTGGGCACTTACATATCCCATCCACACCTCCTAATTCAGCATTTGCCCACGATCGAAAACGCGGTTACTAACGACCAGAGAGTGGTGGCATAAGGCTACCGTACGACAGCATTACCAATACGCCATTAGTGTATGCAACTTTCATCAAACAGACAAATATTTCATGATACAGGCACGACAATGGTATGATACATTTTCATGATGTCCCTTTTGGTGGCAGTACAAGCCACAAGGAAACTTAAAGACGGAAATGTGCCAACCCACGACCCTCCATGGGTCCAGACAACCCAAATAATAACACAGTACCAGTACAGAGGACAAAGGCTTAACATCCAGAAGTCTAAATTGACCAAATGCTTAATTAAAGCCCATTTGTTTTCCAAAGTAGTTCATTCAAGCATAGGAAGGAAACTCTTTTATTCGCTCTTTGCTTTTTGTAGTCTTCACATAACAAGCTTTTGTCATTCAACACATTTATAATAAAGAATAGGGGTCAACAGTTTTATTTTTGTTGATGTTAATTACTATGATGAATTGCCAGAGGCCTAATTTTGACCATAAAAGCTAAAATGAATCTGCAAAATGAGATGTGAGTGAAATGTAACTTTTGAAAGAACACTTGTGCATTCAGTATATAAAGGTCAAAAAAGAGTGCTTAGCTAAAGTGTATTCATTTCCGCTTGTAGTTTATTTAACAAGCCCATTCTTGCCCAACATCCATCTGTTTTATCATCTCTAATGTGGAACAAGTGAATATTTGGGAGTAATTTGAACTTTTTTCCGGAGATGCTCATGGAGGTCACGCTCCACTGAAGGAAGATCTGAGGATAACCACCAAACTCCAAACAGTTGGATCCGTGCGAGCTCTGGCGAAGGATGACACAGTGTGCAACCGTGGCGCTAATGAACATAGATGATGCAGACCTTGACTACGTGTTGCCTTGGCAGCCACACTCCAAAAAACAAAAAGGACAAACCTGACGGAGGATAGGAAAGAGAATAAGAAATAAGTGTTCCTCATTAATTATAATATCAGGCCTGGCCTTTTAAACCCCTTTTGCCCTCTGTTGTGTTTTTCATGTTTTAATTATTGCTTGCTTGCGAGGAGTTGGGAGATCGTCATTCATGGCAGCGTTTCCTTCCAAAGTGCAAAAGATGCAGTAATCATTTTTTACGTAACACGTCTATTTTGGTTCCTAAATAAAGTGCATCATTAATGGCATTTGAATTAATTATGAGCTGATGCCAATGTTTTCATCAGAGGGGAGAAGCATCAGAAGTGAGTCAGGCCGAAAATATTAAGTTTATCTGGTTCCTTAGGAATGGGAGAAGTCACTAATTCCTTTGGTGGCGCAACATCTACAGGCTTTCCGTGACCAAAGACTCAACAAAGTTAAAGCATTTGTGTAATTATTTAGCTCTTTCTTTCCGAACATTCATGAATTTTGGACAACCATAAACACATGAATGAGATTATGGTAAATTACAGCGCTTCCCCCTTAATCCCCCATGATTCGGGTTCATCCTCTTATCTTTTCGCCCCCTCATCTCCTTACTCTTTCTGCAATGATACCCATCTTTTGCCATCAACACAGACTTACTTTATATATTTTTTCCAGTTGGCTTTTCTCTCCAACAAAACTCTACATGATTTGCAGTTTTCTGTAGATTTTCTACCATTTCTACCATAGCGCTTTTCTACTATCTGCAAAGGCCCAAAACACTTACACATACCCATTCACTCACACACTAGTGCCGGCCATGCTGCCCAACACTGGCACCAACCTTCCACTAGAGGCGATGTTGGGTTTAGTTTCTTGCCCAAAGACACTTCAACACATGGGTGTAAAAGGCGGGAATTAAACCCATAGTCTTCCGATCAGGAGTTGATCACCCTATTGCTGCACCACGGCTACATAGAGAATAAAGGGGATGAATAGCCACCTTGGCCCTCCATTTTTAGCTAGGAAAAGGCTAAAAACACATAGGTTAAAAAAACAATCCATTCTCAATCCCAAGTTGTCACATATTGACGTTTGGTTTAGGACCCCTTCGCTTCACTTTTTGATGCTTTAGGTGTCCCCAAGTTGTCGTTTTTCAACGTACTGGCTGTTTCCATTAAATCACAAGTTTCCAACCTCTGGGCCGCAAACCAGAACATAGTGCACCGGTACTGAAACCTTAACACGACACCAGACCAGATGCGGTACTGGGCGAGAACTGGACACGGTACTAGACGCGAAACAGTTCCAGGTTAAGGTTAGGTGTCGCATCCCGAGGACCAGTGCACATCCGGTTGTGGACCCTTGATTTTACTAACAGCCAGTATATAAAAAGTTGACAAGTTGTGGACACCCAAAACATTAAAAAATGACATGGAGGGGTCCTTAACCAAACGTCAATATGTAACGACTTGCGGATGAGAATGTGTTGTGAACACATAGACCTTTTACTTAAAGAAACAAAGCAAATCAAATATATGTAAAGTAAATAATACTACTGATTGCAGCTTTTATTGTTATGAAAACAACAATATTTCAAGGCTTTCTACTGCTCCCTGACTAAACCTGTCCATTTAAAATGCACGCCTGCACAAGAGTGATCGTAATGAATTGGAACACAAAAAGACATCCAAGTAATTTTGTTGATTGTCTTGTTTTTTTCGTAGGTCATAAGAGTGAATAGAAACCTCCGCTTAGCATGAATTAAACATTGTTGCTCAAAAACAGCCAAAAGACTGAGGGGCCGTTAGGAATTGAAAGGGTAAGCAGCAGGCAGGTGCCGCTAATGAAATGCACCCTCTTAATTGAGCATCTGGAAGAGAGAAGGCACTTCTGTGAAAGCAGAAATGTTGCCAGCTTGCCGGTCAGGTGCATTTTAGGTGTGCGTTGACTAATTGCCAAGGAGGAAATACGAAGAGGACCAACTTTTTGGAGCCTGTCAGTCTGGGAAGGGTTAGAAATCGCCACCCATTTTTCAACGCTCAGAAGATGGAAAAACAAATGGATTCAGGACAGCTGCCAGTCCTCTAAATGAGTTGATGTCCCTGAAAATTTTGTTTACAGAGTTCTTGGAGAAATTACAGAAAAATCAAGTTATTTTTTAAGACTCATCTAGTGCTTAAAATGAAATTAATTTACCATAGAGAAAAACAAAAAAGCCAAGAAATACTATTTTTTCAGGAACGACTCTGGATAAATGATCTGTCTCATAGCAACACAGGTGCCAGAATTTGAGCCTCAAAGGCCGTGTCTTACGTGTTTTCCCTGCCATTGCAGGTCCATACTAGCGAAACACATCAGATCCAGGTCATCAGCAGTAGATAAGGCATGAATTCTGGAAAACAAACAGGAAGTTGGCCCTATAAATGTTAAGTTTGATAAGGCTTTCTACAAACATTCCCCACAAATGGTTCCACTTATATCTCTCAGTTTATTTAGCTAACACATTCTCTTCCCCCACAGTCCACGTCACTACAGGTGTGCCCCAGAGCTCTGTCCTGGGGGCCCTGCTATTTATCATTTATCTTCTCGCTCATCTATTCACACAATGTTCATTTCCACTGTTATGCTACATTCACACCAGCCTTGGATATACACGTTCAAGCGGCAGTTTCTAATGAAAAGTTTATGTAAACGTGCATTTCAGGCTTCTGTGTTCAAAGTTCTCGCATTCACTCGTCACAATGCAAGTTTTTAAGTCATTGAACACATATCAAAGGTTAAGCCAGTTATACTTTGACCATATAGGGATTTTTAAAAGGCTTTCCTTTCTAATTCAAACTTTTTGGAAATGAATCATGAAAGTGAAATTTATAATTGTGGTTTGTGCCAGAACAGAATTACACCACACCAAGTCTTTCATATATCGAAATCAAGCTGTGAAAAAAAAAGCCTGGAGCAAGACTTGTGAGATTTTCTCCGCTTTGACATTTCAAACCATGACTCTTCCAACTGTGTGTATGTGCGCTAGTATCAGTTTATAGGGACCGGCCATTGTTCAAGAATGCCTGTTTTAGCACGTTCTTCCCACAAAAAGCACTAAATTCACCCCAAATAGAATTAAGAGCTTCACTGTTCCCGTTAAAGACTCCTCCATCATTCCTTCCCCTCAGGTTAAGAGTATTGCTGTCATTCGTGACAGCATCCTCTCCATCACTCCTCAGACGTCAATAACATCCCTCAGTCTGCCTATCTCCACCTTTGCACCATCCTTCGTCTTCGTCCCACCCTCAGTCCTCACTCCACTGCCGTTGTGGTCAACACAAACATACAAACACCATCCAACACATGATACACATTCTACAACAAATCCGTCGCCTCCCTATCCAACTCATTCCCAAGTTGTCACATTTTGATGTATGGTTTGGTCCCCCTCCATGTCACCTTTTGATGTTTTGGGTGTCCTAAACTCATCTTTTCTTGATGTGCTGACTCTTCCCATTAAATCAGAGGTCTGCATGTTTTGTCCGGACTTGGTACTAGATGCAAACCGGTCCTCGGGACAGAGCTGATACCAGTACCCTAATGCTGCATTCAAACCACATGTCAAATTCACATCTGCAACTTCTCTTTTGACATGCGTCAAATTTACTGCCTGACGCCCCGGCTGCGGATCAACCACCAAAGTTGTTCTCGAATTCATTGGTTGCCATCCATCTTCTTCCGCTCATCCCGGACCGGGTTGTGGGGGCAGCAGTCTAACCAAAGATGCCCAGACTTCTCTCTCTCCGGCCACTTACTCCAGTTCCTCTGGGGGGACCTCAAGGCGTTCCCAGGCCAGTCTATAGATGTAGTCTCTCCAGCGTGTCCTGGGTCTTCCCCGGAGCCTCCGCCCAATGGGACATGCCTGGAACACCTCTCCAGGTAGGCGTCCAGGAGGCATCCGGATTAGTTGCCCAAGCCCATTGGTTGCCATATCATGTATAACATGGATGATGTTGAGTGAGTAGCTTGGGTTTATATGTTTTGGAGAGCTCTACGGAGAAGCCAGAAAGCATTTCACCATGCCTAGGTTCAGTCAGTCTCTCGGTGTGGGCTGATCGCTCTAGCTCCATGGGCTCTGTGATAGGCTGGCGTGTATCACGCCTTCGCCCAACAGTAACCAGTCCCCAGCAACCGCCTTCACATTGACTTAACATTAAACTTGACATCTCCACCCGGATCGTGTCCAGTGTGAATGCACCTTAAACTGGTATGGGTCTACGTCCGGTACGGCGTCTAGTACTGGTCCACATCCGGTACTGATTTGCTGGAAATCCCCAACACTTCAATTTTTGACACGAATATGTGACAACTTGGGAACGAGAATGTGTTGCCCATCACGGATTGTACAAAATACTTCTCCCGACCTGTAAATCCATTTATAATCTCGTCCTTATTATACCTTGGATGTATGAATGGTTGGATGGATAAATAGATGTGTTGAATGATTGGTTTTGGAAAAGGCTCGACTGTTATGTTTGACAGAAGTCCAATAATATTTTAGTATGTAAAAGCATGGTGGTTGTGGAAAGATCATGTGGGCTTGGTTTTCTTTGTATTATAGAGCTAAAACTTAACCAAAACTGGATCCTCAAAGCACAGCAGCAAATGTGCATTAGAAGTAGATTAAGAATAGAGTTAAGTAAACATGCAGTGATTACCCATGAGGTAAAGAGCTTAAGTTGTTTTGTGTTTATTATTCATGCTTTGGTTGACCTAAGTTCTACCTTCACGCTACACTTAGCAACAACGATGGCTACCAAAGCCTTACATTTCCTGCCTTCATCCCAACAATTTTTTTTTCTTGTGGAAAAAAGACAATCTTTACCCTCTTCTCTCAAACTGTTGGGTGAAATGCGGTTCTGCCCAAAATAGATGCTGTTCTGCTCCTCAGCATCCAGCTGTCAAAGCTTTGAATAACAAAAAAAAAAAAAAAAAATGAACAGCAAACTCTTAAAGAACTCCCATCCTTCAATTTTAACATCTACCAGGCAACAGTGTCCTACATAAAAATGATAGGGGGGGACGGATGACTTAAAACCCCAAACAATGTCCCTGGAGGAAGCGGAGCGAGGATAAGAAGATGTAAGATGAAGTAGACGAAGGCCTCGTTCAGATTCACACTGATATGTGCATGCGTGTGATTACGCAGCAGAGTTGCTCTGGGAGCGCTTTTTTTTATTGGCTCGCACTGTTTGAGCATTCAGTCATGATTCATGATGTGAGGGCAGGGGCTGCTGCTGGGGCTGTGATGAATGCATACAGAGCACACAGATGAGAGGACAAACAGGCTGCAACGCAAATCTACAAGCAGATCACAGATATTGACTAAATGTCTCAGTTAAAATACTGTAAAGAAAATGACCAGTTTTGACAAAAACGATCTTGGTGCAGAAATACTTAATTTTCTTGTCAAATCAGATGGATTTTTGTCTTTATGTTTACTTTTTATAATAAATTGTATTTACATTTTAAATATTTTATTGCACTGTAATGTGTTCCTTAAAGCCTTAATTAAAAAAAATCAATCATTCCAGTCGATAATCTGGATTATTTATTGATTAATTCTGGGATTTAGTTACTAATGTCAAAGCAGTTTTAAGAGGGACACTACACTCTTGTAAAATGTTTGGTTGGGTGTTATTGTACATGAGCTAACGCGGCTAGCATGCAACGGTGTTGGACTATGTGTTATACACGTTACTAAAGAGGTTGACAAAGTCGCAGAAATAATTGTTTTAGCGATATAAGTCTGTTTATTTATGCATTGCAAACAAGGTTGGGAGTCACAGGTTGCCAGGATTCTGTGCAGGATTCAAATCCACTTCCTGTTCCAGAGGAGGGGTTCTGATAGCCCTCGCATCTGTCTGGCTGCAGGAGCTCTTTTTCCAAGACTTGTTTTTGCTTTGTTTGTAAAGGTCTCCTCCTCTGAAGTGTTTTGGGCATCTGGGATCTACCTTTTTGGGGAGGGGTACTGTCAGGATTCTTTCCTTGGGTTTTTTGTTGTGCTTTTGTCACGTTCTGTTTTCCCTGTCACCATCACTATGAGCAGGATTAATTATCCACTTCCTGTTCTGGAGGAGGGTCGCCGGGATGACTCTCCTTCACGTTTCCTGTCCCTGGGGAGAGTCACCAGTTCCTGGGGAGGGGTCCTGATACCCCCCACATCTGTCTAGCTGCGGGAGCTCTATTTTTTGGACTTTTTTTTTTTTCTTTGTTGTAAAAGTCCCCTTCTCTTGAGTGTTTGGGGCATCTGGGATATGCACTTTTAGGGAGGGGTACTGTCAGGATTCTTTGCTTGGGTTATTTGTTGTGCTTTTTTCATGTTCTGTTTTCCTTGTCAGTCTCATGATGTTCAGGTTAATCATCTACAGCTGTCTTCATTTAGTTAATCTATCTCAGTATATTTAAGCTCCCGGTTTTTGGTTCATCATTGCCAGGTCATCTGTTCTGGTCTGTCACTATTTTTGTTTCTCCGTGGGTTTTGGTTAATTTATAAAATATTTTTATGTTCCTGTCACCAAGCCTGGTCTCCAGCGTTTGGGTCCTATGCCACCTTTTCTTAACACAGGTATTGTAAACATGCCTTCATGTCTGACTGATAATAAGATGTATCTCTGACTCTCGGGCTCCTTTCAAGTGCCTTTTACTAGATCTTCAACATTACAAGGCACATCGAATTATAAGGCTTCAAAGTTATGGCATAAATAAGGTGCACCGAGCTATAAAGCGCAAAAAGCAAGAAAAAAAAAGTCAGAGACAAATCTGTCAGTCTTTGTGTAAATGGGTCACCTTGTTTGTCATACTTTGTGTTCTGATGTGAATAGAAGACAACTCTAGGTTGGTGTCAATTCTGTTTAACACCAACAACAAGAATGAATTTGGCTTTCCTTTATTTAATGTGTTTAGCTTTTAATGTAAGTATGATTAATTGGTTTGTACATTTTGTGAAATCCTTTAAAGTTTAGTTAAACTTGTAAAATTGTGCATTTTATGCTTTTTGACTCCAGGAAGACTACTGACTACTTTGTGGAAGCTAGTCGGCTCGTGCTTTGTGAGCATGGTGAGTTCAAGTACCAACAGACAGACTGACTAACACACAGGTACAAGAGTTGACAAAATAACTTCTAACAATGTATTTGGTGGAATTGAAAAACTTGAGACAAAACATTTGCTATATTCATAGTATGTCTAGAACTTTTTAACATGCTAGACGTTAGCCATGCTAGCTATTATAGCGTATTTACAATACCTGTAACTCCCAACCTTGTTTGATATTGCTGGTAAGGTAAAGGTTACTGGGTTACTGTGACTACGCTAGCTCCAGACCTTGTTATTAACACTTTAAATACACACTGATACAGCTAAAACAAATGTAACTGTAACCATGCTAATTTTCAACCATGTTAGAAACACCTAAAAGAAAATACGATACATGTTAAAATTCTGTTGTGGGTTTGCTGTGAATAAAAACATTGTTAGATCACCTACCGTCCCAAAAAAATCTCTATTCTTTAAAAACGATGGTTCATTGGTAAAAATTGTCCTGAGAGCAACTACTTCGTTAGAAAATTGTCGACTACATTTAGAATTTGAGCTAATGTCCGTTCAAGTCATCAGTAAGCAAGTCCTCCCTTTTCAGTGGGGAACAAAAACCCAATTGGGAAGTGGCAATGCTGTAGTTCCCAAAATAACCACTAGAGGCTGGTTGAGCAATGGTACATCTACTCCCACGTTATAGTCACCAATAACAATTTTACTTCAATTAAAATTTCAACAATTTTTTTGAAGTTCATTAATATTTATATGTTTGTCTTTTGATTGACATGTAGTTGGACTCAAGAAAACTTACTTATTCAAGTCCAATTGCCCAGTCTTTGAACTTTTGTTGGGGTAGGCGGAGTCATTTCTTGTCAACTTGTCCCTCTGTCTTTCAGCTACATTTTTGTTGTTTAGAAATGACAAACTGACATCAGGGATTACCAATTGTTATCCTCTTCTAGTCATGAGACATACAAAAACACGTACAAACCAAGGCCTTCTTTTCGGTTCTGGTTCTTTTTAGTTGGACACAACTGTAACAGTAAAATAGCATTGTGGACACATTCTGACTCATGGTCGAACCATTAGTTTTAGAGGTTAAGAATCAAATTTCCTTTTGGGCACTTTATTATTAAAGTTTGACTTACCAAAATAATTTTGCCCCTTTGTACCTAACATACACTCTTTGAACTTGTTCTGGTCATAGCCTAAGCCCATTTTTACAGAACTGACGTCCTTGAGGTCCCTTTGGATGAGACATTTATCTTCCAAAGTATTCAAATGTTTGATACAACAGCTTACTTTTTGAACTCTCTGTATACTTTAAGACATTAAAAACAACTTTTTTCCTATTTCTTTTTGTTGCAGTGAACCAATAAACCCTTTATAGTTTGATAAACACTGTAAAGAAAGGAAAAAAAAACATTTTGCCTTCAAGTACCTGAAAGAAGTAATTTGTTTCTTTTCCGCTCCATAGAATTCAAAAAAGAATAAAGAGTAATTTTTGGTGGCATAAATGTACTCTGTAGACTGCGTCAGGGTCAACCTGCACCATAATGGTAAATCAATACCAACACGACTCTAAACAACTTCAGCTTCTCTCTGCCTTGTTGTCTCCCCGATGATCGTCATCTGCTTTTTTAAACTCAAGTTGTGTCACAGTTTTTAAAAAATTGTCTCTGAGGATGGGAAGTCTTGAACATTAGTCATCCTCTGGTATAAAGATGATACTTGAGAGCGTCCACACAGGAGTACTAAGCAATATGACAGATAATACTGCAGCGAATACAATGCTTGCTTTCTGATGTAGTAGAGACTGAAAATATAGTCCTGTATTGTTTTGTCTCAAAGCACTAAGAACTCTGATAAGTGAAGAGAAATGAAAGCGTATATAATACAAATATTGTTCATGAAAGGTACAAACCAATGTGACAGATTATTGAATTATAAAATGACACTCAATCATATCAAACTAGCATATTTAATATCACCTTTGAATGACTGGATAACATACTACTACAGGCCAATATTGTTCAAATCTTCCAGGCATCTTGTATATTTTTATACAAAATACCAGAGTTTTAACTAAACACTCCACGGCTTCTGCAGCCATGACTTGGCAGGCCAAAAGATAACCTTTGGTCCACCAAATTTGCCCCACTAAACAGGGTAGAAGTGACTGACATGTCCTAAGACAAGTAGACCTCCTTACAGTTTCGGTAGAACCACGTAAACCATAACAGTTCCTAATTGGAACCGAATTTCCGTGCCCAACCTTTCCCATACGTCACTACAAAGTCCCTGATTGGTTAAAGTTCAACTGGTTTAGGTTTCACTGTTCAACGGCTGGGCGTTTTGCACGTAGAATCTGAAAACGATCCTAAAAACTTGAGTCGTGGTGCGTGCTGTGAGTGCTTTGAAAGTGAAAGCCTGAAACGCGCATTTGCAAATAAAAA
>NC_050513.1:5959497-5971062 GCF_002922805.2 Oryzias melastigma
CTTGTTCAACGGCTGGGCGTTTTGCACGTAGAATCTGAAAACGATTCTAAAAACTTGAGTCGTGGTGCGTGCTGTGAGTGCTTTGAAAGTGAAAGCCTGAAACGCGCATTTGCAAATTAAAAAAAAACATTTCATTATAAATGGTCACTTGAACATTCGTTGCCAAGGGAGTTGCATACTGTACATTGCATTAAGGCTATAGATGTACCTTCCTTTCTTTGAAATTCTACATTGACAGGTACCCTATTTTTTTTTCACAAAAATGTGCTTTGAAGGTCAATGGATCTTAACGCAAGAGTCTACTTTCAATGGTTTTGTATGGAACAGCAACTAATTATAATAGTGTTGACCTCTGACTCATACAGCCTTCAGAACATATCCACAGCCTTAGAAGCTGTCTGAGTTTATAGACATCCTGTTCAGTTTCTGTCAAAAAAGAAAAAAAAAGCAGAGACCTCACTCAAGACCATTCTCATTTGGTTTTTATGGCTGTTGTTTATGCCGGACCAGCGAACTTGTCACTAAACCAACGTATGGCTGTTTTAGAACTGTCAAATGTCAAGAGGTAGGACCAGTATGTGACTGAGGAAAAAAAAAGATTTGTGTATCCCTTTTCAAAATTGTGTCATTTCACACTGGTCCAAAAAGAGTTTGGTGAATGTTCTTGCCACAAACTGGAAGTCTAAAAGTATTGCCCTTTGGCTCATAAGCAAATGTCTTCCCTACAACTTGACGGTAAGTAAGACTTTTGGACTCCATGCCAGTTCTAGATCCATAACTTAATTTGTAACTTTCTTTTTTATTTAAATCAGAAGAAAATTGCTTTGAAAAGTTTATAGTTGGAAAAAAAGAAAGTGACATAATTAGTAGGAGTTTTAATTAGGGCTGGTCAATACTTAGCATTTCTGTCTTGATCCGATACTGGTCAATATCGATACCAATGTCAATATTTTTCATAAATGTTGTGGATGTGACATGAACCTTAAAATCTCAATTGTTTTTATTCACCACAAATGGTTTATTGTTCATCTTTAATTACTTGATAAACATAAAAACCAAATTACAACAATATTTTCAGTTAAATTAAAAATACTTTATACATTTGTATGAACTGGTGTGTAACAGGCACAGAAGATAAAGAATGTGGTCTAATATAAACCAGTCTATAGTATGTCCCATAATTAGAATGTACTTTATTGCTTATATAATATGCATTTAGATTGTTTTCTTTGATTGTTTTTTTTTGTTACACATAAATGACAACACATCATTCTGCATAGCAACAGTAATTTAGATCATCCGCTATTTATGAACTGATGTCTTTCCCTAAATGAGAAGATACTTGTTCGACCTTTCCATAAAAAGCTTGACATTTGTTAGCCATATGATAGCAACTAAACTATTTAGTAGCAGTTTGGAATATTGATCTAAATGTAGGAGTGGAATTTTAAGTCTTTTTTTTTTAATGCCTTCTTTTCTAAAAGTTCCCCATAGAGAAATATTTGACCTTGGAATCATCAGGAAAAGAAAGAGCCCTGCAGCTTCTCAAATTTGTTGGCAGTTTTTAAGAGATCCACCTTTTACACAAGTATTTGAGTATTGTAAGTCCAACACTCTAATGACCGCAAAGAATTATTTTTGGTATTTATTATGGCTTTTATGTTCTGAAGCATCCGTGGCAACATAGCTGAAACACAATCCAAAAGTAGGATTGTCCAACGACTATTTGAGAAACAGCTTTTTTTCGGTCGTCCATGTACACAGAGCATAAAAAGGAACTGGACCTGACTATATTTTGACCAGAAGACAGAAGGGTGATGGACCACAACCTGAAAGAGGTCACTCTGGCAGGTCTAGCCAATGGGCCACGACCGCCACAAAAGGCTGATCGTGACAGGCACAAAATCTAAGGAAGACTGTAGGCTGGTGGTCAAAACATGTCAAGGTAAAGTAAATCTTGATTTTTCCACTCCTGTCAAAATAAAGAAAACACATACTAGAATTTTTTTTAAATTTAGCATCCCAATTTTCAACTGAGGTAGGGCTAAATATAATGGTCTTAGATTTTTATTCTCTTTACTAAGAAAACTGAAAAGCTTATTTCTTCTTTTTGACCAAGATAGTGAGAATGTACTGGTTCAGATCACCTCTTTATGTGGGGAATTTGCATGCTCCCCCCTGTTGGTTTTCTTTGGGCTCTCTGGGTTCTTCCCGTAGTACCAAGACATTCTTCACAAGTGAATTGAGGATTCAAAATTGGACTTTTCAATGTCTTTTGGTGGCCCAACACCATATTGACAACCTTTTCATGGTTGTAACCCGACTTTGCCCAACAGGATCCCAGTGACCCTAAAATGGATTCAGTGGATGAATGGATGCAAACAAAGTTAGCGTATCTAGTTGAGGAACAAAGCTGTCTATGTGAGGAAAATGCTACGCGCTTGATCCAAAATTATTGGCAAAACTAAGGTCCAATCTGAATTCTTCCCTTATCCCACGGCTTCTCCCTACCCCTCCTCCAATTGCAGGGTCGTTTGAAGGGCTAGGGCTGTCCGAAATAGATATTTTAAGGGCTAGCCCTTGCAGTAGAGGGAAGGAAAGCCCTCCGCCGCAAGGGTGTTTTCCACGTCACACTGTACCACGGAGGAATAACGAGTTTATATATAATATATATATATTTTTAGATTAGGTTACGTGATTTTTTTTAAAGAATACTTTTATAGTAAGGTCTACTTTTATATTTTAAGACATTGAGTAATCCAGTGTCACACTAAACCTCATGGAGAAATCCATTGTTACATCAATCCACATAGAGCTGAACACCAGTAGTTTTACACTGTAAAACAAAGCTATGAATATCTTGTCTGCGGTAACCGGGGAAAGGACACTGACCTCTGAGGTGTTGAGGTTTTTGGGGTCATCTTGTCCTGACAGACATTGGCTTGGACCCAGATAAGGCCCAACTGCGCGGTATATAAGTGAACTGTTTTTTATGAGTCTTTGCATGCTCGAGACCCAGAGACCTCTGTAGAACTTGGATCCAACTTTTATTAAATTTACTAAATTCTAATTGAGTTTTTTGATCACTTTCTTCCTCATCAACAAACACGCAGAGGTTAGCAGAGCCTAACCTCACAGGAAAGACATTTCTTCATGTGGGTGTGCTCTAACATACACAAGTAAACCTTTAAATGTAAGTAATGACTTCATTTTTTAATATGACATTTTTAAAGCTATAAAGCTGTATTTACGAGCGCTAGCAGCTCCATGCTAACATGACTGACCGCAACTATTGATGAAATCGAGTGGGGAATAACGTCAAAATTTGAAGATATTATTTTTCCACAATTCTTTTGGGACATGTAGGGCAGGGGAAGAATTATAACCTTGTTTCCACTGAGCTGTCCAGTTTGGTCTGGTCTGGTATGGTAAGGAGTGGACACGGTACGGTCCAGTTAGGGTTCGCTTCCACTGAGCACAAATGTAGACCACTAGCATGTCGCTAGCTCATCCTGTATCACACCATTAGCAAGGATGGCAAGAAACGTTTGCAGTTCCACCACTGACCAGATCTTTTTATTTGCAGGCATTTTTTTTAATACAAACTCATGACCAAAAGTGTACCTAAAATGACCTAAAACGCTAACAAACGTTGGAAACGTGATGCTAATAACGGAAAACGCTGAAGCTGATAGCCAGCTAAAATATTAGCTGAATGCCAAATAAACTTAAAACACAACAACAAAAAATAACTTAGGTTAGCCAAAACAGCTTGCATTTAGCTGGAAGAAAAGCTAAACTTCAAAATAGCTTAAAAATGAAAAAAACGAAATTAGCGAAAACAGCTAGCATGTAGCTGTATTATTAGCTAAACTCCAAAGTAGCCTAAAAAATCTCAGTAAATGCCAAAACAGTTTTAAAAGCTTGTAGAATGCCAATACTTAAAACTTTAAAACCGTAACTTTTTTATATAAATATGAATAATAAAGAGGCAGGAATTTTCTTCCAGAATAAATCAACATAAACCGTAAATAATATTGAATATTTTACTCTCCATAAAAATACATTTCTCAAAATATACTAGTTACAAATAAGCTCAAGATAACGTTGGCCCGTTAATAGCAATAAAATAAAATAATTTATTTTTGTTTCAATTTTATTGTCTCGTAATTATAAATGTTTGGATGTACTCTGTTTTACCTCTGTATTTTAGTGTATTTTTATGGTGCTTTTTATTGTTGATTTAATGTTCTAGGTTGACATTTTAAACATCTGTCTGGGAACTACAGATGAAAAATAGTCTCTGTGCTAATTCTGGCACATTGCATTTATGCTTTTAATGTGTACTGTCCCTGAGAAATAAACCAATAAATACATAAAGTAAATTATCTGGAGGGCCGGACATGATTACCCAGTGGGCCGGATCCGGCCCCCGTGCCTTGACTTTGACATATGTGGTTTAATGGGTCCATTTTACAATGGAAACACTCAAAATACCAGACCAGACCATACCGGACCGCTCAGTGGCAATAAGGCTAATGAGTAAAAGAACATATGACTGACCAAAGATGGTCACATTCTATGTAAAAAGAAAAAAAAAATTCTAAAACAAAACATTTTGTATTCATAAAATACTCTATTTTTTTAATTATCATTGCCATATTGTTTACCAGGAAAACAATAATTAAAAAACAAAGAAGCTCCCAGTGTTTTCATCTGGAAATTTGAAATTATTAAATATAAATAAATATTCAGTGAATGTAGCCATCCCTGAAAAGTTGGTTAAGAGTAGTCACTGTGGTTCGTTTTTCAACACTTTTTTTTATTTTAACTTTAAAGGTTATCTGAGTACCACCACTACAGAAAACATGCCAACTAATGAAAAATAGATTCATAACAGGACATAGCCGTGGAAAAACACTAGTGTTAATTGAATCACCGGAGTAATTTTCCTTCATCAAGCTCGTTAAGTTTCTCCAGCCGTAGTAGACCATTACCGGCGGAATTGTAGGGTAGCCGGTGCAAACGGTGTATCTGCATTTGCATTTATCGAAAACCCTACAGCCAAAGTCAACCAACATAACTCATCCAACCTCTGAGTGCAATGCTCCATTTAGCGAGATGGACAATGTAGCCATAAACCGTCAAGTAGTCTCTAGGAACATTTAATAAAGACCTGTCTAATTAGAGTATACTCAGCCTTGTCCAATATCCAAGCTTGTACTTACCGTACATTTCCACTGGGCCTTCAATGGAGGTCTTCGTCTCCAACGCATGTCATCATTGAGGCTGAGGACCATTTATTACTTTTCAGGAAGATGTGTTAATCTACTGGAGAATCATTTTCACCGTTGCAGTAATGACTCATGAGACACTTAAGAGGGCTTGACTAATTTGCACCAGATAATAGATTTGATCCATTTTGGCTTCTCATTTTGGTAGCACTCTGACGGAATAGAGTCTAAAGCAATGGGGGGGGAGACAGGCTGAAGGGATCGGATGATTCAACAATCAGTTTGGGATTCAGTGACATCCCGGCTTTTAGCCGCGCGCTGTTTGGCATTCAGCTCGTTGGCACTCGTGGTTCAGGAGACGTTGTTTTGTTTGTTAGACGGGGTACGGTAAATGACTGCTTCTCACAGCTATTCATTCCAGAAACATCGATTTTTATGTCACGGCTTATGTATCTGAGTTTAACATGCAGCAAAGCAAACGGGGTGTAAAAAAAAATATTAGCCCGAAGGAAGGGAAAACAAATGACATCTATGATGTTTATGCCTCTATTTCCATCCTCAACCTGTCTCTGCTTGGCTTTTTTCTATGCTTCTTTCTCTTATCAACCAGTCTATCGTGCTAGATCCATCTCTTAACCACTTCCAAGTAGCTGTAATAACAAAATCCTTGAAGAGAACATCAAGTTTCAAAGAGGGAGACAAAAGAAAACCATCCTTCCTCGCAACAGTCTCATTAATTTCTCCAAAAAGGCCTGTCAAGCTCAGATAGTACATTATCCATTCATCAACACGTCGTACTCCGCCAGCGCCACATATTGGCAAAAAGGAAAGGTCAAGCAACGAAATTTCATGTTGCAACCTAAAGTGTGCTATTCAGCATTTTAATTAACCAGAGCCGGAGAAAAATGAACGAGCTGGGAGTCATAAAAAAAAGAGATTTTGTATCGCCTTGAGGAGTACAATCCAAATACATAATGATAATGTTTCACGTCCCTGAGCAGATTGAAATAACCAGCTCGGGATTTCAAACCAGGTTGGATGAATGACAAAGTAGATAGTCCGTGAAAAATCTTGTTAAATGTTGTACTTCATAATTTTACTCCTCAGTTCTTGCTTTGAACATATTGGCCTTTTTTTTATAAATACTGCTTCAATTCATTAAGTTTTCTCAATTTTTTCGAAAAACTTTTTTTTTTTTCAATCTGAATGTGTCAGAAAAAAAGTGAATTTCTCCAAAGAGAACTGTTCCCTTCTGAGTGTTTGGACACGATTGTTCTGTGCCTGACAATTTGCACTAGCATCTACAGTCACTCCTGGATGGTAATTGTGTCGTTGGCATGGCGACTCTCGCTGATTTCTTTGGCTCTTCGGCTCGAGGGCCAGCGCCTCTCTAAGCATGCGTTTGGTACTTGGCAGGTAGCAAGGGAGGCGCCTATAAGAGTGCTGTCAATCACAGACTTTCTGAAGGCAGGCGTTCTCATGTCTGCAACACGTTTGAACTGTCTTTACAAAGTCGCACCCACTGGGAGACACTGTACGCCCTGCAGATAAGACTGGAAAAATGAAGGGGAGAAACTCTTGTCAAGGTGAGAAGGCACTATCTTACTGTGCAATAATGTATGCAGTTTCCAAAAAGTTTCAAGACAAACTCTCCAAGAAGATGGGAAAAGAAATACATGGCAGAAATCATATCAAAGCCTTGAGTATCACTGTTATGTTTCCACTTGAACGTCTTGGAAAACGACCAGGACCACCAGGGACATTTAGAGGTTTTAATTCCTCGTCAAAATGGTGAAAACTGAAAACAAATATACAAGATGTTCACTTAAAAACAAGCCTGAAATATACGAAAATAAAAGGGTTTTCTCGACCCTTAAACTAAACTTTCTTTGCAAATAATACAAAAATATATCGTCCTAAATGTATATAAACACATATAAAAACTTACGGCATTGCCTTGAAAGTACGATGGAGTATTAGGGCCACCAAAAAAAAAAAAATAGTAATTTTATTTTTTTCGTAAAATTACGACTTTTAATCTTGTAAATTTACGACTTTTTCCTCATAAATTTATTGAGGTCAAGGGGAGCCTACGGTCTAGAGAATTTACGACGTAAGCTGAAGCAGACTGACCAAACTGTGAAAAACGTCTTGGATTTCATCAGATGTTTGGAAGTTTCTTTGTTTGATCCTTAGTATCTGAATCTATTAATATTTGATAATAAGTCCTGAACCGGATATTGATAATTCAAGCGATCTACTTGTGATTCATTAAGTGATATGTTATGTATGTATTGTGACCTAATTCCTTGAAATAAACCATTTCATTCATTCATTTACAGTTTATTAATGTTTAATTAATTGATGGTGGCTTGCAGGATCTCTGCAAGCCGTCGATATCCGTGCAGCTGTTCACTTCCAGTCATTTCTTCCTCCGCGAAAGACCAGATCTCCTCCAACTCTGTGAGGACTAGTTTTTCGAATTTTCAATGTTCTTGTGCTAACGTAACAGACAACTGTCATTTCTCAGTGTTGTTTTGTGTTGAGACGGGACGTTTCATTTGGAGAAGGGGCGTCTGGAGCTCTGTTTACATTCTCCTTTGGTTTCTGCGCATGTCAGAGATGTGACGTAAGGTGACGAATGGGCTTCTGGGAAATGAAAGGGAAAAGAAAGTGATGGTCCTGATGAACATGTATCTCTGAGCTCTTTATTTTACATAAGAAACTCCGCATTACTGACACCGAACCCAGAAATAATTTGATTTTGAATAACCAAAAGGTTCAGAATTTCTTTGTTTTTAACACCGATCTGGAGATAAATCTTCACAAGATACTCCACGTCTTTCATCTTCGAGCACGGCTCTGATAAACAGACAACTTTGGTTCTTTTCTCATTAATTTATGACTTTAAATCTAGCATATTTACGAGTCGACCGGCCTACCGCTGCACCACGGCCGCCCCAGTCCTTTTTCGCCTCAACTGTCTCTTAGGGTCCACAGACTTCAATATTTGGTTGTGACTCCACAAGACTTCACCCAACTGATAGTATTTTTATATTATGGTCATCCCTGCTGTATGAGACTCATGATTTACCCCAGGTAGATGCAGCCGATGCCTGTCTTTTTAAAACTTAGCTTGTCTGGGTAAGCTGCCCTGAAAGAAAGAGACAGATCTGCTTAAAATCCAACTCCAAAGAAAAATGTTGCAGGACAAGAAAGAGAAAAATGGAGAAAAGGTGATTAGGATACCTGTCTTAGCGGGGACACCCAGACTGAAAAAGCACTCATGCCTGACAAATGATCCAAATAAGAAGTGACATGACTCAAGATCAGGCTGCGGTTGCCACAACAGCTTAAGATTTACTGTCCACTTACAGGCTATAAATCTGAAGAAAGGCTTTGCTGTTTGACAGAAGCCAGTGCCAGTCACTGACTCTCACCCTGAGAGAATAGAGCGGCCAGGTACTTTATTCTAATTTTATGATTTACTTTTTTTTACCTACTTAAAATACACAAAGTGCTCCGCAGATCCAAAACACGTTTGAATAATTTACGGAGAGATGGCTTCATTATTCTAATCCATCTGTCATCCTAATGTGTGGAAGGAAAAACCCTTGAAGTGAAGAAATGGCTGGAAAAATACGGCTGGGATCTAAACCAAAGCAAACAAGAACAAAAGTAAATACAAACACAACTTGATTTAAACGCTTAAAAATAATAATATACAAAATAAACAATTGTGGAGTTGACTATCCAAAAGGATGCCTTGACATACTTGTACTAGCTGTGTTTCCATTAAACTTAACTGAAAATCTAAAAATGTTAAACTAACTAATTAACTAATTTAAATTCAGTGAATGCTAATTAAGTAATTCTTACTTAAAAAAAAAACACAATTTTATTTTATTTTTCTTTCTTTTTTATTCTTTTACCCTCTCTGTTTTCAGTAGTCTTATACTGCCGGGTTTTGTTATTTTAGTTTAATCTTGGAGTTTGGTAGTCTTGGTTTGCCTGCTTTGTTTATTTGTTTTCTTTAGGTAGTTATGGTTGATAGACTTATAGAAGGAGCCACCATGAAGAGATAAAAGTGGCTCTGGAGTTGCAGGTTGCAGACCCCTGTGTTAAAGAAACACAATTTTGCATTTACCATTATATCCTAATAATACACAATGTGATGAGTCATTCAAAACACTCCGACAATACTTTAATTAACAACAAATATATTAAAATTTCTGCCATGGCACTAAATTTATTTAATTTATTAGCAAATCTTGTTTTTTATTTTTTTCAATGTCTTGTTAATAGTTAATTCTGCAATTTATACTTTGGATTTTCTTCTCCTTTCAAAATTATAAACGTAGTTACTATATTTAAATGATAAATGTGAAAATCCACGTTCTCTAAATATCTAAATTGTCAACTAAAATATTTTTTTTTGTGAAATAGTAAATTCTTGACGCTTTCACAAAGAAGACAATGCCTAAAAAACGTCTAATTTAATCGTTAAAAGGTAATTACCGAAAAAGAGAGAACAAGAAGACAGTAAAGAAGGTGAAACTGTGAGATCGGTTCTTAGATGATGCCTCCTGATGAGAATGGGCTCATTTGCTCTCCATGGTTCCTTTATGATTCCCAGCTGATCCTTATTTTCCCAAGAACATGTCCAAAAAGCCAAAAGCAAGTTGTTGCGATGATTTACACCCTGGATTGATAAAAAAGGGAGAGCGAAGCCATATCATGTCATTAAAGGGCCAGCCTGGAAGTTTTCCTTGTTTCAGGCCAGAAAATATGATTCCGTAATAGTCGGCATAATGAAGTCCAGCTTTAATCTCGCTGCTAATAGAGGTGAGGAAAATATGCTTGATATAGATCATAGCTTGAGGGATCAGAGCAGTAAATTCTGAGCTGAGGGTTAACTGGATATATTGAGTCTTTACCATGTAGGGCGAATGCTTTGGGACCGTTCAGAGAAAAAAAAAAAGGGAATCTACGGAGCTATTCTCCTCTGAACTAAATTTGCATGCGCTTGCTGTTAACCTTTAGTCAATGATATAATTTGGGTAAGTGGTTTGTCTCTTAATTGGTAGCCTTAATCTTAGAATACCATTTAGTAATTGAAGGCATAAAATGGCCCCAGGTGACTTTGGCCAATCCGAAAATCAACAGTAAAGGAGCAAAGAAATCAGCCAAAGAGTCAAATAGGTGATAGACTTTCATCTTAATCATTCAGATTTGTCTTTTAGAAATCAAATGGACAGAAGTACCTACTTTCTTAATCTAAACGTTATTTTTTGGTTCATTTCAGCAGAAGTACTGAAATGGAAAATGAACATTATTTATGCTTTAAGGCTGTTTGAGAGCAAGCTTGAGAGAAAAACACTCCTGGTCAGCGATACAACAACTGCCTGTTTTACCCCAGGCTCTCTGAGATGATGAGATACAGAATAATTCATCCTGCTGTTGAATTTTTAATTAAAAAAAAAATTTCCCCAAATGTGATACGCCAGATGTATTTCATTAGGGCAGGAATCGGTAGTAAGCGCAGAATGGTTTGAAGCACTGGGATGGGGTTTGCTTGTTTCTTCTTTTTTTTTTTTTTTTCCCCACTCCAGTAGTCAATGGCTTGAAGCAGACGCATTAAGCTTTTTTTTTTTGGCTAAAATCTGTGTGCACAGTATGTCTCAGCTTTAATTTAACTCGACAAAATGGGTTTGGTGCCGGTCACAGGAACTGCAAAGAAAAAAAAAAAAATGGACAAAAAACTTTTAATGCGACTCATGCATGGAAAAGGGAAAAAGTAGACTACACTCTGTTGGAATACGTATTGGTTACGCTTTTGGTAACCGTTTTCATCATCTGATGTCTTTGGGTGGAGACTGAACGGTACTTTGCTATCAACACATTGGTGAATGCATCTCTACATTAATCCACATGGAACCTCAGACCAGTTGAAACCATTTTGGGGGTGCTTCAAAGACCTTATCAGTTATTTTACACTGAAAACAAATATAAATTACCTGGCATGCAGGAGTAGGGGCACTGACACTGACCCCTCAAGACAAAGATTTTGCGTAGATGACCAAACTGTTTTGTGAGGGCCACATAACTGTTTTCTTCTCTGATGTGGTGCCAGGGTCAGTTTGTAGGCTAACAGAAAAAGTGCAACAATCACGGCCTAAACGTAAAGATTTATGGTTTTCCAGAAATCCACACATAGCCAAGTTTTAAATAATTTGTTTCTTTATCTTCACAAAAAAATACTAAAACATTTTAAAAACTAGACATATATCATTACCTGCGATAGATTGATAGCTGAAATGCTTAAATTGAT
>NC_050513.1:5971247-5974097 GCF_002922805.2 Oryzias melastigma
AAAAAAAAAAAAAAGAACTGATAAAACGTCTTAAATAGCCACAACAGCTACCATAACGCACAAATATGAGCTAAACTCCAAATTAGCCTAAGGAACTGAAAAAAACATTAATTAGCCCAAACAGCTAGCATGTCACTGAAATATAATCTAAATGCCAAATTAGCCTAAAAAAACTGAAAAAATTGCTATTTTAGCCAAAACAGCTACCATAGAGCTCAAATATTAGCTTAACGCCAAATTAGCCTAAAAAACTGGCAGAATGTTATTATTTAGCTAAAACTGCTAGCATGAATCTAAAATATTAGGTAAACTCAACCAATTAAAATTGAAAAAGTAAACTCAAAAACTAAAAAAAAGGCATAATTAGCCTAAACAGTGAGCAGGTCACTGAACTATAAGCTAAAAAAATGGAAAAATGTCTAATTTAGCCACAACAGTTTGGTGGGCTGGGTCAAATGTGGAGTAGGGCCAGATCCAGAAACATTTTTAAACTATAACCACAACCAAAGGTTTGTTGACCTTTGACCCCAGGAATAGGCCACTATTTTGAATTAAAAAAAAAAAAAAATTCTGCATCTTTAATTAATTTAAACTTCTCAGGTTTTAATTGATTGTTTCCCAGATCCTCAAGTATCACTCGAAACCGTTTTTGGAAAAAAAAGTTTGCTTTAGAAGTTAACGATTTTTAACGGTGTCAAGCTCATAAAAGTGGCGCTTCCCTGTTGCTGGCATATTTTTTTTCTATTGTAAAAATAGCATTCAATGTAAACATATTAGGAATGTGGGCTTGATTAACAAAAAACTGTTTCAAAGAAAATCCAGAAATTAGCTTTTGTCATTGCTTCTAAAAATTACATAGATCTAGGGTAGATAACACCACATCGCTCTTGGTTTTTACTTGTGTTTAGTCTATACAGTCCGGGTGCATCATTTGAACTAAATACAAAGGACAAAAAATGCAAAAGCAAAAGGCACAACAAGGATTTCAACACCTGACGCTCAATTTCCAGATATTTTACCAAATTTTGATCAAATAAGGAGTATATTAAGACAAATAGTATATATATACAGTATGAAATACCAAATCTCGTGTGAAAGAACATGACTTAAGCAAACAAACATTGTCCAGAGAACTTTAAATGAACAACACAGTAGGCCAAAAATAGCTGAAATTGTCATGCAGGCCTGTCCTACTGCAAATTTAGTCAAGTTTTAGCCTCAAAAAAAATCAAATCATTACTAGCACAAAGCGAGTGAAGATGTTTTTCTACCTTTTCTTGGACATACATACACATGGGGTAAATTCAATGAGGTTCATTGACTATTCTGATCATTAACTATCCGTCTAATCGTATTCTAGAGTCAAGCCAGTTTCTTCAGAACTGCAAAACACATTAAACAGCTGTTTTCACAAAGCTCACGACAAGTGAATTTATCTGGGTGTGCACCGCTCTCGGTAACCCTTTGATGCTGAAATGAGCGCACTAATGTGGATAAGATATGCACAGCTAATGAAAAGCTCGTCGTAGGTTCTTGCTCGCAGTCTGTGATGTGATTGCGACTCTCAGTCCAATCAACCCTTCACGAGCAAATATTGTTATCCGGTCTGTAAATAAGGTAAGCAGGCAACATGTCCATGGATCACACGCACTAAATTAATAACCGTCTGCTGAGAGCTTTAGTATGTTGTAGTATATTTGGCGGGACCAGTAATTATAAAACTAGGCCATATTGCAATGGGAGATAATTAACGTTAGCACGTCCCTGGGAGGTTTTTCTGGAGTAGAGGAAGGCTTTGACACTGCCTTTTCAATTATGTCCTTCCCTGTGGGTCCAGAAACCCAGAATATGGAATATCTAAATTAGGCACATGACAAATCTGTCACCGAGTCAGATGGAGCAGGTCATGAATGGTAAAGTGGACGAAAAGTCGCAGAGGCGATTCAGGTTTGAAGTTTGAGATATAGCCCTACCTATTGCAAAAGCTGTGGTTTGGATTGCATTGTGAAATAGGATTATCGGAATCCTTTACTGTATATCTTCATCATTCATCTACTTGGAAGCGTCTATAAGGTCTTTTTCCTTCTATCAGGTTTCAATCATTAAGTGCAAGCATACATAGATATAAAAATGGGAAGAAATTAAGAATACCCTCTCCTAGATCAATTAATGAGATGCCAAAACCTTTCATAATTGCCTATTGATTTTTGTCCAGCATGCTTAGCAGTAACTGCATTGAAAATTCCCTTAAAGTCATGATCATAAGTCTGCTTGATGAAATTTGAAATGGCCTTCCAAATGACGCTCATGACTTGATGGGATCTAATAGGGCTCCAATTATAGACGAGATGCTGGACGTACACTGGAGATGTTGGTGCTTTGGACATTATAGATGAAATTAGATTCTAAATGAAAGGAGCATAAGGCAGAGTGAGGGTGAGGATGGGAAATAAGGCAGTGGTTGGATTTGTCGATTCAAAAGTGGTAGATGAGGGACTAACTGGTCTGAAAGTTCTGTCGGTTAAAATAGTTTTGTGTTTTTTCTAAGGGATCAGCTATAAAAGTAGCATCCCTGCGCTCTGAAACTAGCACATCTTGGATACAGAAATGGGTCACTCATCAACACGGGAATTCAAGACACCACGGCTGACCCTGCGTGCACAGCCTTTTCCAATCCCTGCACAGTAGATATCCTGTTAAAAATAGTGTGGAGGGGGTGTGAGGGAATTTCTCTTTACAGTGTTTTCTGTAGATTGTAGGGGAAACAAAAACATAGATTAATTATAAGTACTTATGAAAAACAAGAAGTTATTTGCAGTTTTTAACTCAATTTTGGACCATGCCATAATC
>NC_050513.1:5974656-5980427 GCF_002922805.2 Oryzias melastigma
AAAACTATTAATTTTGTCATTCTTGTTTTCATAATTAATGTAGAACTGCTAAATTCCACGAAGCACACATTTTTTTCCTTAAAAAAGGCCACATGTTAATTTGCGATTAATCGCGAGTTAACTCTGGACAATACGATTAATCGCGATTAAAGATTTTAATCGCCTGACAGCTCTAATATATATATATTAATCTATTTTTGTCTCAATGGTTTTTCTCTGTCTTCTTCTAATCAACTTGCAAGGTGACCTCATGAAAAGTGCCAACAAATAAAAATGTATTATAATTATTAAAGAATCTGCCATAAGGCCTAAACTTCACCAGCTGCTCGTGCTACAATCAAAATACTGTAACTGCAAATGAATGCAGGGCTTTCTGGGCATGCGGTATCTGTTTTCCTACATTTTTATTCAACTAAAAGTGTCAGTATCTAAATGAGAATGAATGTACTTGCGTTTTCTACAAACACTGCAGCATCCCAGCCACTGCTGCAGCCGCCTCTTCCGCTTATTTCCAAATAATTTGGAGCCCCGCTTCCAATGTGACAATGCAAATTACGGACTCGGTTCTCATATCAATGTGCTAATGATGTGTTGGTTGATGATCGTTCACTGCGAGCCACAAATAAAGAATAAAAAAATAACAACAACATCAGTGATGTTCCTCATCATCACATGTTGCTGCATTACAATTGGTTCCAACAACCTTCCCAGTTTGAAAAGTTGAGTAATGAACAAGGCTCCTTAGTTTCCACTTTCAATGCCCAAAAACATAAGTTTAATGATGCTGCATGGCCCATAAAGTTATTGCAGTTGCATATTTTCAATGGGAATTGTGTATTTTTTTTGTATACCTTAAATTCAACTAAGACCCCAAAGAGAATTTGGTATTTCATTAGTGGCTTTAAGAAAGTATTGGGACTATGGTCTGTCCTGTCAAAAATTCTTTCCCACATCTTTACAATTACAACTAACTGTGCACACCTATGGTTTACCAATAACAAAGACCTTAGTTTTAACTGCCCTAACAGGTAAACGTGAGCTAAACCTGTCTGGAGCTCACAGGTGGTCTGTAGAAAATATGTAAGTCGTATACCGCCAAGTGATCTCATAGAGCCTATTCAGCCAAAATGTTTATGCATAAATGTCTACCATTCTAACTTCATGTGTATGATAATGGTTCAAGAGGACTGCTAAGAAAAGCTTATGTATCAACTACTAACTACAAATACTATTCCTATACCAAGTATTCGTGGGGGTTAGAGACTAGAGACATCCGCGAATACGGAGAACCCCCTGTCCTCATCTTCCAACTCCCACCCCCGCGGCTGAAGAAGGTCCATTACTGATCCATACTCATCAAAAAACACTTCTGATCGTCGTCTGTAGAACATTTATTAAAAAAAATTGAAGTGTTGCTCAACATTAATTCAGAATAGACTTTACAGCCGCATTCGCTATGACAGAAGAGTCATAGCGAATGCGGCTTAAAACCAGGAGCGCGCAATTTCTACTTCATCAAATTAGTGCGAGAAGGAGTCTTCTTCCAAAAGAGGCCAGTTTAATCCGTAATAAACACCTGCTCTGAGATTATCTTGATCAACACCTCAGGATTGTTTTCGGTTGACAGTAGTTGAAGGGGCGGTGTGATTATCATCCAGCAGAGATGCAACGCAGCAAGCGTCTTTAATTGTCTGAGTTTTTGTGACGAACCGGAAGAGTCACGTGACTAAGAAAAAAAAATCTGCAAATACGTAAAACTGAGATAATGAAACGCAAATATGTGGGTAAACACTTTGTGGTTCCTCATTTACCTCAATAATAGCAATAGACAAAATCGGTGAAGTTTTGACTTTTTTTTAATTTACTGTAATTTTAGATGTAAATCACACCCTTACACACTTCTCAACATATAACAATGTTCACACTTTACTCGTTTGTTTAAATTCTTAAAGTTCAAACCTTCATAGAAAAATAAGTCCAGTAGTATAGAATGAAAACTAAGATCTATTCACGATATTTGGATATGGCAAAGTTTGTACTAAAGTTTGCACTGTAATAAAGAGAAAATGCCATGCAAATTTGCACAAAAAAAACAAGTGAAATATCGCCCGATATCTCCCAGGCGGAAAAACCCATCTCAACTCCTTACCTTTATATATATATATATATATATATATATATATATATATATATATATATGTATATTTGTTATATGTATATATATATATATATATAACTAATATACATATATATATGTCATACATATACATATATATATATATATATATATTACTAGAGTCAGACAGCAGCTGGAAGTGAACGCCACTCATGGAACAAGGAAGTTAGCCTCACACCTGTCCGACTCTCACCCTCTCCCCCATTGCTACTCATAAATCCCCTACTTGTCAGAGCTGCCAAGAGCTCGCCAAGCCTTTACACCACTTCAAAAGTGACCATCTTTTGAAGATGCAGTAGCATTTCCGCACTGAAGGGGCTACTTTATCCGACAGTAGTAAACCATCACAGCAGCAGCATAAGAGCGTTACATTTAAAGATGTAGATTAAAGAAAGGTGTGGAGTGGTCTAGGAGAAGGGCGGAAAATACTGCTTTATTTAAGCCAGAAGGAGAAAACGAAAAGAATTTCAAAATTCCACCGACTTGGAGTTTGGAAAAAAGGAACTAAAGATGAATATTTCTTTGGAATCCTCCTGTGCATTAGTGTTGTAAAACATGTGCAGTGAAAGTGAAGCGTATGGTAAATGAGTTCAAATCCGGCCACCTCAGAGGTTGTGTGCCCTTTACGTTGCAAAAGGATGGAGGGCAAACGGTCGCCTCCTGTTCCAGCTCATGTGAGCAGTACTCCTCTCCGCTGTTGGCACGGTGACACACGCTCGTACTCGTGCGTTCACACCCTTACTTTATCTTTTCTTGGCACGGCTGCCTGGATCTGCGTACGGGAACGTGAACGGTGACTGTGACAGCTCTCGGCTTCGGGAGGAGTCACAGACGCTGAGTGCCAAGTCACAGCCTTTACTCTTTTCCACCTCAACGCCACGCTGTGCGAGGGCTTCGGTGTCACACCGCTAAATAATATATTAGCAGCTATGTGGTGCGAGCAAATGAAAACATGATGTTTCTGTCAGCAGCTCTGAGAAGTGAGGAGCTCAGGAATGTTCCGGAACAACTTGGGATTAATGGATGTTTGGAATGAAGACACTAAAATACTAAAGTAATACCAGTCATATCAATATAGTTGTTTTTATTTATTTGCTGTCTTTTTAAATAAAAATAAAAAAGTCATTTTTTTCTTACCTGGGACCTTGTTTTTTTGCATAACTTTTTTTTTGTATTAAACCTGTCAAATGCAGTTATAGAGTGTGACCCTTATTTTATTTTAGTTTTTGCTAATTAACCTCGTTCAAGCATTATAACTCCGTTCAAAGGAATGTTTTTATGTAATGCCACCACTAAGGGCTTTGATGAACAAAAATGTAGGAATAGGTCAACAATCGTGTCCAGTTATGACTTAAACACAAAAAAACTAAAAAATGTCAAATGAGAAAATTATTATTATATATTTATTATATTATATACAGTATATATTATTATATATTCAGGATAAATTGAGTTTTTATATTTTATATGAGTTGAGAAAAGTATGTGTGTTTAAGGTACATTGAAACAATAAACTAAAATCATTTTTTTAGGAAACACCGCTGAACTCAAGTTTCGACAAGAAAAATGGTAATTATACCTCAGTATATATATTTATATATAGGCTCAGGCTACATGTATTTTTTGTGAATTAATCCATTAACCGCTTGGATTTTTAACATACTTGTTGTCGAAGTAACACAATTTCCCAAGATGACATATTTTCCCAAATCGAAAAAACAAAAAAAAGTATTTTAGTCTCGTTACCACAGTTTAAATTGGAAAGATTTGTAAATAATTTGCAAGTTAAACCT
The DNA here is from genome assembly GCF_002922805.2 of Oryzias melastigma. NCBI lineage: Eukaryota > Metazoa > Chordata > Actinopteri > Beloniformes > Adrianichthyidae > Oryzias > Oryzias melastigma. The sequence continues at coordinate 5,978,626 of NC_050513.1, forward strand.
GAATTAACTGACGAGAAGGGTACAGGAAACCTAAAAACAGAACACGGACCAAGAAAACAAACTACGGCAAAGGCTAAAATTAGATCAAAAATAGTAAAAGGAATATTACAAGAGGGAAATAGGAAAACATAATTTTAGCATCATTTTTAATTTAACAGACTTGTAGATTTGGTGCATGTAAAGTAAAACTCTGCTGGAACTGGTTGGTTTTACAAAGACCTAAAGGAGTCGAATGAGTCTCTGCAGTCTTCTTGGATGAAGACGTTTGTACAACATCCGTCGGGAAGCACTTGCAGTCATTAACTAGTAGTGGATGTGGTTTTAAATTTGCCCTGCTTTAATGGATTTGGGGCGGAAAGGATGTGTGGTTCCAGTGGCTTCTCTTCAATGTCTGCAGAGTTTTGATATATTTCTTTTTAAATGAGTTTTTAGGAGATACTTCTATTGAATTAGCTTTGTTATTATATTTAAACTGCACAAACTCACGATATGACAGAGTTATTGGGAAACCATAAAAATACAAAAACATAAATATAAGACAAAAAGTCAACATCTAAAGAGAATAAAGTAATAAAATGATTAGGAAAAAGTCCATATTTTACAAGAAAAGTTGTAAAATTATGAGAAAATAAGTCAACATTTTATGAAAAAAAATTTAGTAATTGGTCATTGGTTTTAATTTTTCAGATGAAAAGTCTTCAAAATGTCTTTAAAAGTCTTATTTTAACTTGAAGTGTGTAAGGCATTGGTTCTTCCTTGTAACATTTTTTCTCATTAATTTACAACTTTAGTCTTGAAAAATATTCACTTTTGTGTTATAATTGGACAAGTTTATTCTCAAAAAATGTTTTTTCTCATGAAAATAAAATCTTTTTTATTAAGCTTTTTCTCATAAGTTCACTATTTTATTCAAAAATTAACTTTTTTTCTCATAGTTTTGACTCTTTTCTCAAACTTTTGTATCAGTTTATGCTCATGAAATGTCCTTTTTCCTCATCATTTTATGATTGTTTTAAATGTTCACTTTTTCTCATAATTGTATGACTTATTTCTTATAAAATGTTGCTTTCTTTTGTCATTTATTCTTCAAAATTAAATTTTGGGTACATGTTTTTTTCTTGTAAAATATTAACTCTTTAAATAATAGTTTTATTCTCGTAAAATGATATGTCTTTGTCATGAGTTTACAGCAATTTTTTTTTATTTTAAATGTTGACTTGTTTTCTCAATTTTATGACTTTTTTTTTGTAATATTTAGACTTTTTTCTTTCTTTTTTTTTTATCATTTTACGACTACTCTTGAAAAATTGTCAACTTTATTTTCACATTATGATTCACTCCAAGAAATTGACTTGCTTTTATATCTTTTTTCTTTCGGTAATTCAAAAATTTTCTCACAATTTTACGACTTTATTGTTGTTGAATTATTAATTTTTTTCTTATAAGTTTATGACTTTATCCTCATAACAATTTTGATTTTTTCCATAATTTTTAAACTTATGTTTTTTTTTTAATTATTACTTTTTTATAACTATGTTACCCCTTTCTTGTAAATTTGTGATTTTTTAACTATTATATTATTTAACTATAATAATTTCACAACCTGATTCTGAAAAAATTATGACTTCTTTATCAAAATGTTGTAACTTTAATATCATAGAACTAAGACATTTTCCCCACTTAATTTGACAAGCTTGTTCTCATATTTTTTTCACATACTTTTAGAACTTTTGTCCTATATACTAATCTTTTTTTTCTCTATGACCATGACACTCCATCAAAAAAATAAACATTTGTTGGAA
>NC_050513.1:5980751-5982075 GCF_002922805.2 Oryzias melastigma
TTTTTTAACTTATAATTTCACAACCTGATTCTGAAAAAATTATGACTTCTTTATTAAAATTTTGTAACTTTAATATGATAGAATTAAGACATTTTCCCCACTTAATTTGACAAGCTTGTTCTCATATTTTTTCACATACTTTTAGAACTTTTGTCCTATCTACTAATCTTTTTTTTCTCTATGACCATGACACTCCATCAACCAAATAAATGAACATTTGTTAGAAAAAAGGTCCAATCTTAACCAGGAAACTCATAACACAGGCTGAAATAGTATAGAGTGAATTATGAATCTAAAGAAAGTGTTGCCATATTCTAATGTTATTCTAGCGTAATTTTGTATGTAACAACATTTGAAGACATGAGTGAAACCAAAGTAGTCTAAAATTAAAACTGCTGTCAAATTGAGTATAATAAAGCATTGAAAAAGATTTAGCATGCGGAAGTAATAAAAGGTTGTAGTCACTGGAAAACCAAATTACTTTTTTTTTCTTCATATATTCCATTTAAACAGATTTCCCTTTCATAAAGCACTCCCTGCAAGAGTTTTTTAGTGATAAAGGAGTGGGGAAAACTGTTTTTAAGCATATCAACTTTTAGCTTTTCAGTAGATGACCTGATTTCACATAAAGCGGAATCCAAAGTGTGCTGTTTAGATAGGCTTTCAATGGCTCATTGGATGATTCACAACTTGAAGTTTGTTGCGCCATGGAATTGTAATGTTTGTGCCCATCCACAGCTTTAATTACATCCACATCCCTCAAAACATCCCTGCAGCCATCCGCTTCTGCACTGACTTTGTTAGGAGCCCATGGCATGCATTAAAGCAGCAGCAGCAGCGACGGCCTGAAAATGCTGCAGAAAATCTGCAATAGGTGGGGGGTGGGGGGTTGGAATTGGCGAAATACTCTTCATGGTGGCTGTTTTTGCCACTTCCTGTGTCTCCATTTTATTTTTTAGTGTAAGGTTGTGTTTTGGATTGATATTTAGCTTACTTTTCCTCTGTTTGCAAATCATTCTGGGCAGGTCACAGAAGCGAAGTGCTGTCCATTCGACTTGTATTTGACTATCTATTTGAGAAAAACTAGCTGATTGTTTCGTAGCGCCTTTAGCATTTCTCTAAAACCTCCAGACTGCTTGTTTATGTTCATCTAAAACTATGTCATTCAGCCTCCGCAGCCCATCAAAAATACTGCGTCTATCTTTCTTAAAAAGCCACCTTGGCGAATACTGTGTTTTTGGTTTATATATATACCGTATTTTTCGGACTATAAGTCGCACCGGAGTATAAGTCGCAGAGGCCAAAAAATGCATAATGAAGAAGA
>NC_050513.1:5982103-5986970 GCF_002922805.2 Oryzias melastigma
TATGTATATATATATATATATATATGTATGTATGTAAATATAAGAATAAAGCAATACATTGACATAATTAATACAATACCCTTTGGTCCTACATCAGTAAACGGCCACCAACTCCCTTTAAAGTTACTACAAGTTTATGCTTTGTCCACCAGTGAAACAAATATATCCTATTAAATATTCACAGAACTTGAGCACAAAGACAAAATGTATGTTCCTCTCTTTCCGTATTTAGTGTCTAAGGTAAAGACTTGGAAGTAAAGACTTAGCACATTGCTAATGACGCCTCACAGTTAGACCCCGTACGATCAGGACAACCAAACCTGTTTAAAGAGTGTTAAACCCAAGGTTTGCTGGTTTCCACGCTCAGGTTAGATTCAAAGAAAGCCTGTGAAGAAAAAGGAGGTACTTCGTTTCATTATCTAAGAAACTCGCACAGATCTCTGCCCACCTAGCTCCAGTTAATTGGCACAGCTCTGATAAGCCGACGACAGACTTTTGAAGACACAACCTTTTTCTGTCACACAATTAAGAAGTGTCATTTACAGTGCAGATTTCTCATTTTGTTTCATGATGTTCCGTTTGTTTCGATTAGTCTTTCCGTTGTTTTAATGTCACTAATATTTACATTTTCTACAGTTTTCAGAGGAATGACCTCAATGATTAATGTCATTATTATTTTAAACTCTGAGTACCTGAGTTATAATCTGTTCTTTGAACTGACGGTTATTGGGTATAAATTGATAAACGTTTGATTCCAATTTCTGCCTCCAACCAGTTTAAATCAATCATTCTTTATGTAATTCATCATTAATTATTACCATGTCCAGATCGATTTGCAGTAACGGTTAAGATAAGCACTGATGCATAACCCCTTTGGCAGTGTGTTAGCACACGTCTGATTGTTATTGAGTTGCAAACATTGACTATATATAAGAACTGATTTGAAAAAGTGACATCACCCGTCTCCAAATAAATTAAGTCAGTTCAGTCACCTTTTTTTATGATATGGATGCCGCCATGATGGAGCCAAGTTGGTGTGAGTCATTGCTTCTATGGCAACCGCTCTAACCAATCAGGAGTAAATGCTTGATGTGAGACCACATCCTTTTATTGATCCTTTTTTGTTTATAGTTTGAATATCTTTTTCACTACAAACAAAAATGTAAAAAAAAATGATAGAAGAAGGGTTATCTGACAGAAAAAAAATGTACTTCTCAAGTGAAGCCTTTGAGATTTTGACTTCTAATGCTGTGTTCTCATACATTTTGCGGCATGGCAAATTCGCTGCTCGCCACATGTCAAAAAATGTGTTCCTTAAGCTTGACGCCTCAGGCGGATGTGGGAGGAGCAACCAGCTACTGTTTATAGCCTAATCGCTACATGGAGCTGTATTACGTCCTGCTGCTGCACCTCTTTTTATCCTGTCAGCCTGCTCACCTGGCAGGTGTGGCCAATGTTCCTTAATTGGCACTTTTTTCTTTGGACCAACCCACTAATTATTTCATTTTGTTCTTTCTTGGTGTCCAGTTTTTATGTCGTGGTCACCTTTTGAATTCACCCCCTTGACTCGGGTCTGGTTTGCCCATTGGGGATCTAACAAGCAATGGCTGTGTATATTTGCCCTTTCCCTAACAGTAGCCAGTACGGACTTCAGAAATACCGTGGCCCCAGTGGGTTAAAGGGCCATGGTTTTCTTAAACCTGTCAGAATAAACTATATCCATATAAATGATCATATATTGCCTTTGGCACACATTTTTTTATTAAATATGAGTCATTTTTTGAACTTCTTTCCTACCCAGAAATAAGACAACTTCTCCGAGGCTCCACCTCTTGCTACCTGTGAGTGCCGCCCAGTTCATGATGTCAGCCTGGAGCCGACTTCGGTAATGTATCATTTTTTTTTCAAATATGAATGTACATATCGTGTATAGACCTAAAGAAGCTAGGGTGTTTATCCAAAAATTTGTCAAAAACACTGAGATTGGATTCTACCCGCTGATTGAGTTACTTGCCCAAAGCTGAGTACCTGATTGGTAGATGAGACGCAACAACCCGCCAAAATTTTCAGAAGTATTTGTTGCATTTTTTGTCATAGATTAGCCAGGGCTTATACTCAAGAGTGACTTATTAGTGTTTTTAAAGCCATAAATAGGCTCATATATCCCAGTAAACAACTCCTTTCCTTGTCTTTTAGCCGTTGTTTCCTCTAACAGCCACTAGAGGGCGCTACATAAGAGTATAAGTATTTGCTACTGACAGTGACAGAAGGATTGTCGTAAAAAGCAAACATGGAAGAGAATCTGATTGTTGAACTCTAGCCGTGCTGCCCAATTCGCGCCACAAGACAACAATTTGCATCTGTACCATCGACTCAACCTCTGCCACACGAATCGCGTTTGGTGTAAAGGCAACATTAGGGCAGGCGGATACTTCCTGTTTGGAACACAATGGGGGAGGGGTCACTCAGTCCAGTTATTATACACAATCAGTGGTTGGTTAAGAGGTCTGTCCTCCTGCTGATTATGATTTCTAGCCCCTGGCTATACCTTCTACTTCCTGTAAGGAAGTATACAGTTTTTACCAAAAATATACATTGGGATGATTATGGTACTGGGGTGCAAATTTGCCAAAAGACTGGATAAACATTCCCTGATACGAGCATAATGTTGAAACTTTTCAAAAAGAGGATATAAACAACCTCTTTATTCTAAGTATGATTACAGTTTCCCCTCTAAGACCCTCTGGCGGTCTCAATCAGGATGAAGGAATAACCTTACATCAGCATAAGTGATGTAAAGCTGGGCGTCTTTGTGCAACTGATTGTTAGAAACAACAGAAAAATGGTGTCTGAACTTTTCTGCCAGTGACTTTAAGCCATTTTTATTAAAAACAGAAAAAGTTTTCTAATAAACACTGCATCAGATGTATTCTTTTCCATCATCCACACACCGTGGAAACGACGTTCAAGGCCACACTGAAAGTCTGAAGTGCCTCTTCAGAAGCTCCAAGGGCCTTCTTATATCGTCCCTTTCCCCCCCACCACCATCAGCACTTCTCACTCACGTTCTCAGCAACCCCTGTTGCCAAGTTTAATTTTAAACCTGCTGTTTACTGTTCAACAGGCTTCCACGCACTTATTTCAATAACAAAGGCATAAGTGTTGCTGTACGGCGTGTAGGAGGACTACTAGAGCGGCTGGAAAATGGGACATAAATGGGTGCATAAGCACCGCAGAGATCGGGCTATTGTTTCTACCTCTAAATATACAGCGTTCAGCTTCCTGTAGCTGCACACAGAAACCCTGAGAGAGACACAGGGAGTGACATAACAAGCACTGGAAGAGGCGAATGTCCCCCTGCTGGTGTCTTGAGCTTTGAATGCCCTCTTGCTGTCAGTTGGTAAATTGCAATTTAAAATGGGGGTATACTCATGAAATGCGCATAGATTTAGGACATTTTATGTAGATTTGGGTTTTATTTTATTTTTTTTTAATGTGTAAAGATTCTTTTTGCATTGTGCACTTTTGAGGACATCAATCTAACATCCTTTCATGTCGTCTCTGATATTAAAAAAATCTGGTTGTAGTCCTTGGATGTACAGTACGTACCACACAATGACACCAGACGTATGAGGAACAAAGACCTTAGCACTTACCGGTTCTCCACTCAAACATTCGTGGACCAATCTTACCTGATTTACTCGGCTCAGGGACGCTTCCACGTTCCAACATTCCAAGGCCAATTTTATGAAGTCTTTTCATAGCCAGACTCCGTTTTTTTCTTCTCTTTAACTCAATTGAACCGTTCTGAAAGGAACCGGACGGGGCTCAGTCGTGCTTTAGCTTCATGGTCATCCAATCCCCATGGGTCTGATTGGAAGCCAGCCTGCCATTCAAACCAATTATGACTTCGGTTTAATTCTGTGACTGATCCCAACCAGCAGGCCAAGTTCTTTGGTGTGTAAAAGCAATATAAAGGCAACCAAAAGCTATGGAAACTATGCCGTCATATGAGTCAATATCGATGGTTGCTCCTGACTTCTATAAACTTCTATTACAGACCAATACATTTTCTGAAATGGTGAAATGAATTAAGACAAAAGTACTTTCAGTTGGACTTTTCAAGAAATGCTTCAAGAAAAAATTATTTGTTGTGTTAGACTGTGCAAACTGCACTGATTGCATGCATTGATTGCAATATATGTATTACATGTCCTAAGCTTCCATCAAATTTTAAGTATGTCATTTATAGTTTGTAAAGTATCCCTATTTAGCAATTAAATTTGACAAAGGCATGCAGTCGTACTGCTTCACTGCAGAGGGCGCTCACGAGCTCACATTTGCTCGTAAGTGGTTGCTAAATTTCAATAGGAGTCTGTTATTTAATGTTTTGCTTTGACTGACTGCACAAAGAGTGGAAGTAACGTCTCAGTTCTTTTTTTTAGAAATGTTTCTTCAATCAAAATGTAAAGACTAATTAATGCTGGAGCTTTAAGGTTCTAAGCTTTAAAATAAACACAACAAAACGGTTAAGGAAGACTTTTACAGCAAAACTGAGATTTTATTCCAAAAGACTAGGTGTAAAGACTGAAGAAGTTGTTTTAAGATGCGTTTTTGTATGTGTTTTTAGCATGTGGTGTTCACACAGGTTGGTCGCTACCCGACACTAGCACTATATATATATATATATATATTAGAGCTGTGTTTGGGAAGAGACTAGCGATACGATACATATCGTGATACATGGCTCACGATACAATATATCCCAAGATCGTGCTACTGTACTCATCAAATATCGTCTCATTAGCATTCTAAATTATCGCCAGGTGAAGTATTGTGATATATTGTGGAATTGATTTTTTTTTTT
>NC_050513.1:5986992-5989495 GCF_002922805.2 Oryzias melastigma
TTTTAATCCCCCTTACATATATAAACCTAGACTGTTATTTTCTGCCCACTTGCGACCTGGTTCCCACCTCTCATAACATTGTATCTGTATTCTGCAGAATCAACACAGCAAGATAGATTTAAGGTAGCCACAAATACGATAGAATGGAAATCACTTGAGAACATTATCTAAATGGTGGGAGGGATTTCAAAATAAAGTCAAGTTGTCAAATAAAAGCTGAACAGTCTGGCACAAGGTCAGTTTTCACATTTTTTATATTGTTGTCATGGTGATGCAATGTTGTCCTGCTTTTTTAACTCATGTGTCACCATTTGTCTTTCTCTTTCCTGTCGTGATGTTTTTCCATAGCCACTACATTTTTGAACACATACAGTTTTGGTGTTTTTCTGCCCACCTGCCGTCTGTCATGTGACACTCAAGCACAGAAAGGCTGTTAAGGCATGCTGGGGTGATTCCAGGACATTGTACCAGGATTACTGAGATGAAATGACATGAAGCTTAAAAAATACTGCAATAGTGTTGCCATGATTTAACCAACACACAGATAAGGGATACAAGTAAGCATTTAATAATTTTTGCTTCAGATCATGATGTTTTTTTTTTTATTTTCTTGCAAATTTACCTTATAAACTGTATTTAAGATGAAAAAACGCCACAGTGTGGTAAGATTTATAAGGACTTCATAAAAGCTATGTTTTTATAACCTATTGGATGTTCACATTACTAATGTAGGCCTATTCTTGGTGAAATTCACAGACTTCCAGTTGATGTTGGCAGCTCTGATTTGTGCAAACAATTATGACAAACAACTTGCATGTCAAACTAATCATTTCTGTCTTCAATTTGTTGAAGAAAATGTCATTTTTTTTCTTAAATATATGTATATTTTCCTATCATCTTACCCTAAACTTTTAAAGTTTCGTGCTCTCACACTGTGGTCCCCAACCCCAGAGATGCAGACCAGTTCCAGTCTGAAGGACAGTTGGTTCCAGGGAAAAGAGAAAAACAACAGATATACATTTGTTTCTATTTTATTCATAAATTGATTCTGAAGGAAGTTTTATTTTGGAAAACAACTAGATTCGCCTTCTCAGTGGTTACGTGTTTAAAAAACCATCTGCTAATTCCTTAAAATGACTTAAGAAATAAACAGATTTGGAAAGTTTATTTTAGCAGGAAGCAGGACCTTCAAAGTAAAAGAATCTGTTTTTGACAGACACAAATCATAAGTCTTTACTCTAAAAATAGATTTATAGCAGCAGATGTTCCCACACCCCATAATAATATTGCAAAATATTCAGCAACTGTCCAGTGCTTTGAAGATGCTGCTAATAAAGTTGCTCAAACATTGGATTGAAGTTTATGGTTTTAATCTGACAATAGAAAATGTACCTTTTTTTTTTTTTTTGCATGTACTATACTTATGCTACCGTCCATTTCAAACTACTATATTTACACCTGGTTGTTTTGTGATGTTACCCCCCTCCGTTACAATCTTTTACTTTCTCTAAATTTATCTTTTATACCCTTAACACAAAAAAAATAAAATAAAAATTCTGCAATATATCACGATAATTTATTTGCCGGCAATTGTATCCATTTAAAATGTTGGCATGGCGATATTTAATTCATAATTTATAAGCGACCTTTAGCGTCCTACTTTTTTTTTTCCACTTAAACCTCCGACCACTAGTTGGCAGCACAACACACTGAGCCTCTTTGAGCAGCTCTACACAAATACAACAAAATCTTGAGAGACTGTTGTCTTGTTGTGTAAATAAAGCATCTCAGCCATATTTTGTTTTTTGCTTTTTTATATGTACTGAAAAATATTTGGTTGTGGAAATCAGACAATATTTCATAAAATATTTCTTAATTTACCAAAATAAAAGCACTATGAATTTGCTTGGGTAAAAGCAACTTTTTCATGAGATACAGTTGCAGTGCTTAACTTTGGGATCATTATATAAAATTAATGTTACTATTTTACTACAATGGATTAATATTCAGGTAGTCATACTCTTTGGAAAAAAAAGTGAAAAATTGCCCTGGTTTAGTCTTGGGATATATCGTGATACATATCGTATTGTGAGCCAGTATCGCGATAGTTATCGTATCTTGGCCACTCAAATCCGATCAAAGCCGATTATCACTTTCGCAGAAATTATTCTGGAAACAGCTTTTTAAAAAATATACCAAACATGAAAGGTTGGCTCAGTTTAAGCTGTATGTGACTAAAAACTCCAAAATAACAGCTCAAACATATGTTCCTTCAGGCTGAAGGATTTAATGACTCACCCCAGACGACGAGCAACAGATAAGACCCCCTCCCTCCTCCGTTTTACCAAAGCATAGGATCATTTACTCCACATTGCAGCGCGGCGTCGATGATTTTTCAATTTCCCCATTCCTCCTGGGTTTGCAGAAACATATTGAGACTTCCTACCTGAGTAATAGCTTCCTTTGACTGTCGAGGTAGCTCCTAGTTACAATTTACAAGCGT
>NC_050513.1:5990008-6007007 GCF_002922805.2 Oryzias melastigma
GTGGAGAACCAAACTTCACTTCTTTCCAGAAACTCTCAATTGTGAGGGTGGAAGTGATTGGTGAAATGGTCAATAAGGGAAATTCAATAAGTGGTCCCATATTTTGTACAAGGGTGTTTAGGACACTTGTTTTTTTGGTTTGGTCACATTTAAATTGGGCTAAACGTGGAGACATCATGCAGTTCAACACCTGTCCACTTGGGGGCAAAATTTCTCAAATTGAGTCCTGACCATAGATTGGACTCATTGACATTGTCTTAAATCCTTCACTACTCACTGTATAGTGTGTTTGTCGCTTTTTAGTGCTGTCCAAATCTACAAATCCAAAACTGAGCACCCTAGAAATTTCCCAGAAGTCTTTGCAGAAAACTACAGTGCATCAATGCTCACTGCACTAGCAAATATAGACCACTATGCATTGTAGTCGTTAAATTTATACGAAAAATACATGTTTAAATTAAATTTTTTTTTAATAAACCGCCCATTTTTTCATCATTAACATACAGTGGAGTCTTAAATCGATGCCCTAAAATGTTCATATTTGTTCGACTTTCACTTTGTGAAATGAGTGAGGTCATATCTGGTGTTTAGAAAAGTGAAAGAAATGTAGTTAGCATGGTGTCCAAATTGCTTTTAAAATCTAGGGCATTATGTAGACCTGGACTAAATAGTTTTTTAGTAGTTTGGGATAAGGGTGAGAATTCGGACGAAGCCATTGACTATATATTGACCCATCCCACCATGGTGTTCCAAGCAGGAAGAAGCCACTTATTCCTAGAAGCCAAAATCCCATAGACTTCTATAGAGAAATAAACAGCTATTATTCAGTCATTCTCTGTCAGAATAACCATTTTTGCTCTGATACCTTTTTTTTTTTTGGTCAAACTCTTGATAACCCTTGATGGACACATTCTTCCAAGCCTGGTTTCTAGTAGTAGGGGTGTGGATTTCCAAAAATGTTCACTCCTGATTGGTGAGAGAGGTTGCCATAGAAACGTTGGCTCAGCCCAAGATGGACTAATTACTACTTATTGACGTCATCTGGTTCCAACTATTGTAAAATAATGGCGTCTGAATTGACTTGTTGGATCTGGAAGTAAGTAATTTTTTTTTTTCACTCTGACCAGTTCTCTTTACCATCATGCTTTCTTATGGGGTCCAAATGACCCTATACCCTTACATTGACGTGTTATCCATCCCATGACAAATATGGACAAAAGTGGACAGGATTTTATGTCTACCATTGACAACAATTAAAATCAAAAATCACTGAAAAAAAAAGTTTAGTGTGCTGTCTTGTGGGGTCCAGATGACCCTACTCCCAACATACCTAGGATAGCACAAGGGTTAAACAGTCTATGGACTGGACCGTTACTTGACGACACCCATTTAAGTCTACATGGTAAAAAATAAAAGAATATTAATTAAAGGACATTAGCTCATTTTCAACTGTAGCTTATTGGCAAGGAATAGATTTCCTCAATTGGGTGGGGCAAAGTGACCTCTGTCGGGTTCATCCATTGGTCCACCGAGCTGACTTATAACAACTTTTTTATAAGAAAACACAATAAAGAAAGATAAAATGCCAAAAATCAGAATGTAAATCTGTTTATTTCAGGTGTAAAAAATGGATGAAACCAGGCCCTAGTGTTCTTTTACAGAACTGCAGCAATTTTAGGTAAAAAAAAAATGTGGACATTTATTCAAATGGGTCAAAAAATCTGTCAAAACCGTATATATATGATTGTAAAAATGAATACACTTTCCAGCATTCTGTATACTATTGGGATTCCATTAGGGAATACAACTTCACCCACAATAGAAAAATTTCTAGCAGAACCAGACTATAAAAACTACCTGTTTGGGTTCAGAGAGGACAGGAAAGAGACAAGTTGGTGCAATGCTAAAAATAAAAATAAAGTGAGGAATCTGAGGAAACTTTGTATGCACACACAGTATGTGGAGAAACCTGCTAGTTTTCTTGTTCCTTCTTTTAGACCTTTTCGCTCTCCAAGAATGTATTGGGTTTCATGGAGCGCTGTGTGCATGCAGAGCCCTGTCGAGGAAAAAAAAAACAAAAAAAAAACACGTTTATTGAATTACAACCTCGAAACAGTCTTGACAATGATTTAGCTTTTTATCAAGGTTTCTCAGGTTCATCTGTATTCAGCCCATGTCCCTAACATGGAGCGAGTTGGCAACAACGCTGGATATTTTGGCCGCTGCTCCCACAGACTAGAACTGATAGATTCCTAAAATATATCTATGCACATTTGTCTTTTTCTTGTTATTCCAAAGGTGAAAACTTTACTGGAGTGTTATTAGAGAGTAAAAAATGTACACTTTGTGGTTTAAAGTGATTGTTTTATGAAAGCATATCTTACTTTTTTTGGTACAAATTAATAAAAACATAATGTAAATACTTCTTACAGTCCCTATTTACAGTCTTAGGATAAATTGTGATACAGATCACATCATGAATCATGTATCGTGATACTTATTGTATCGCCAGACTCTTGCCAGTGGTCTTAATTATCAACATCTGTTTTTATTTTTATTCTTTTTCTATTTGTGGGGCATAAATCTCAGACATTTATAAATCTAACCAACAGAAATTAACTGAGGGCTAATTACTAGAGGTGTAGGGGAATATTGATTCGGCGATATATTGCGATATTTTATTTGGCGATACTTGTTTTGATTTAAAATGCTGATAAGACGATATTTTATTAATTATTTATTAGCATCCTTTAGCCTCTTACTTTGTTTTTCACCTAAACCCTCTTAAACAGCTCTTCACCCCACCAGAACAATGTGGAATGCTCCGTCCCCCTTGCGTTTTTTGTTATGACACATGTACTATTTGGGACGGATACCGGACTGAAACTCTGTGACACATTGCTGCCAGTTATATATAAACACGCGGAATGTGGTGTTTCGTAGTGGGTCAGATAAGAACGAGTAAAGCAATGAAAGATGTATTGATATACAGGTAGATTTTTTTTTTTGTCAAACTCAAAAGTAAGAAATTGTTCACGTACAGTCTTGGGATATTGTATCGGAATACCTATCATATCATCCAAATCTTGCCAATACACACCACTGCTGATTACCAAAGTTTGAGAACAATAGTGCACACCGAAAAATTTTGAATTTAGTTAGAAATCGAAAAATCTGCTTCATAATTTAGCTTAGTCCTCTCCGATTCATTTTCTGTGTTGAGAAACACGCCTTTCATCGGAGTGGTTCTTTAAAATACTTAAGAATGGACACAGTGAGAAGCAAACTAGCTGTGAAAAGCTGTTGGAGTGATTTTTATGCCATCATCTAGAAAGCAAGAGTTACAGTTTTTGACATCAACATTTTCTCAATTGCAAACAAAATGCAAAGTGTTACCAATAAAAAATCATAATTGGCAAGTAAAAATATTTATTCAATATTTTTTCTTTTTGTTTTCAAAAGATATTTTTCAATTGCAGCACAAACATTTTTAGATGCATTGTGCCTCATCTTTGCTTTTGCCCTATCTTTGATTTTGCGTTCATAAGTTTCTGGTTGTGTACTGTTTGTCCCAGCCTGCTGATTGGTCGAGATTATAGCCAATCAAATCGCCATATTTATCCAACATGGTGTCGGCTCAAGTGCCGTAGGGCTCGTTAACCCTTAAATAAAAAAAAAAATAAAAAAAGCAATACTTCTTTTTTTATTAGCATTGCTTAAATTTCATTTAGTAAAATTTGTAAATTTATTGCTAAGAAACTCCCGAAACCGCAAAATAAACTGTAAAGTTGATCTCCTGATATTACACTAAACAGGCCTGTGTGATCTATGAATCCTCTGGGGGAAAATATTGGTAGTACTTCAAATTTTGTTTGTAATTTAGAACATTTTGATTTTCAGATTTTGACTTTTGCTTCAATATAGTGGCAAAAAAATCCCTCCATGGAGATGTTAAGTCACATATATCAAAGTCAAGACTTTATCCGGCCCTCCAGTTCATTTTGTTTATTGTTATTAATGGCTGAAAGCTATCTTGCATATATTTCTAACTTGTATAATTTTGATAAAGTATATTTATAAAATATTGAAAGTTATTTAAGGTTTTAAGTTGATTTATTCTGCAATAATATTCCTCCCTTGTTATTATTCATAATTGTGTTAAAAAGTTATGGTTTCAAAGTTTTAAAAATTGGTATTCTGCTAGCTTTTTGGACTATTTTGGCATTTACTAAGATTTTTTTAGGCTACTTTGGAGTTTAGCTAATATTTCAGCTACATGCTAGCTGTTTTGGCTAATTTAGGCTTTTTTAAAAAAAAATAGGCTGTTTTTGAGTTAGGCTAATATTTACAAGCTAGCTGTTTTATCTAATTTAGGCATTTTTTTGTTTTTTTGGCTATTTTGGAGTTTAGCTAATATTTCAGCTACATGCTAGCTGTTTTGGCTAATTTAGGCTTTTTTTTTAAATAATTTAGGCTGTTTTTGAGTTAGGCTAATATTTTCAAGCTAGCTGTTTTGGCTAATTTAGGCATTTTTTGTTTTTTTTAGGCAATTTTGGAGTTTAGCTAATATTTCAGCTACATGCTAACTGTTTTGGCTAATTTAGGCTTTTTCAGTTTCTTATGCTACGTTGAAGTTTAGCTAATATTTCAGCCACATGCTAGCTGTTTTGACTAATTTAGGCTTTTTTTTATAATTTAGGCTGTTTTTGAGTTAGGCTAATATTTACATGCTAGCTGTTTTGGCTAATATAGGCATTTTTCACTTTTTTAGGCTATTTTGGAGTTTAGCTAATATTTCAGCTACATGCTAGCTGTTTTGGCTTATTTAGGCTTTTTCAGTTCCTTAGGCTATTTTGCAGTTTAGCTATTTTTTAGCTACATCCTAGCTGTATTGGCTAACCTAAGTTTTTTTGTTTTTGTTTGTATTTTTAGGCTAATTTGGCATTTAGCTAATATTTTAGCTGGCTATTAGCTTAGTGTTTTTAGCTATCAATTACAGCACTCACACTAGCATTATTTAAGTTAATACTGTGTATCTAGTTTATAATTATGTTAAAAGTTACGGCTTTAAAGTTTTAAAAATGCTGTTTAACAGTGTTCATCCTGTTCGACCCATGACCTAAGTTTTGTTTTTGATTTTGGCCCCTTGTGCGATTGAGTTTGACACCCCTGTGTTAAGTGAACATTTACCTTTTTATCTCTTCATTTTTGGCTTATTCACCACCTGCAGGACTTTTTCATGAAGTGACTTTGGCTGACATCTGCTCTGAACACTTTAAACACTCGGCATTAACCCACAACCCCGGCGATAAAGCACAGACAACCGACGCAAACGCAAAGAGGAGTCGCGCCTTTTCATCACTGAAGCCATTAACACCACGCCAAGCCCAATCAGTCACCTGGGCGTGCGTCCTTCACGTCCACCCCCCGCCGCTCAAGGGTATGTTGCGCCGGCGCATGCCAGGAGGCGCTCACATATGCATACTTGCAGAATATATTTGTCCTCTTCAGCACTTCGTTTATCTTACTTGACAGCTGACATCGCTTCACATCAACCCGGCAAATCTGACAGAGGCCAAAAAAAATAAAAAAATAAAAATGGCGAAGTCCTTGCGTCGGAACGGTTGCTGACCTTTCCTGCAGGGGGAGGAAGGAGATTCCTGCAGCAGTGTGATGGCAGGGATTCAACAGCGGCTCCCCAGCGCTGCCATTAATAACGGCAGACAATCTGCCTCGCAGAGACGTGGGAAATGTAGTCATCTGTAGCGCAGTGGTGTGACCGGCTAAATGCCGCTAATTGATATGGACAGCAGGAGGCTCTCGGTGTGTGGGATTGGAAGGTGGCAGGGCGGAGACGGCTTTTCAGGCTGTGATGAGCCACCAAAAACGGACGCAATTAGCTCCTTGTCCTGCTTTTCTCTAGCAGATCTTGTTAATGTAGCTAAGAGGCACATCTGTATTTCTGTCTATTTTTACGCCTTGTCCGGTGATTGATGCATCCTTTCAGAGTGTGCAGCCCCGTTATCCGCAGGGATGAATAAACCACAGATGAGCAGCAATCTGCGGGGGAACAAGCGATTACAGTCGCACGTGTCCGCACACATCTACGCCACTCATCACTCTGTGGGGCCTGCTCCTACTTTCGTCTCCTCGCCGCGAAACGTCCATTCATCTGGCGTGCTCGGCAGAAAGTGGGCAGCCCTGATCGGACGTTCGGCTAACAGTTTGGGAGTTTCCAGAAGGCCGTTTCTCGCTATTAGGAGTAATGGGGTTGACGTGGCCCCCTCTTCTGGCGCAGGGGTTAAGATACAAACTTGACAAATAAAGGCAAAGGGTAGTGTGTTTCTGTCTCAGTGACAGATTTAATTTTGATGCCTTTTATTCACGGACAATTTATAGGTTACTTACCTTGGGGGGGGTTTTATGTGGGGATGAGTCCTGAAGAGTCAGTTGGGAAGGCAATGCAGCAAGACGGAGTGTTCCGGAGAGGCAACAGTGCCCTCTTGTGGCGCAAAAATGAAAAACAAAAAAAAAGAACAGGGATGGATGTTTTCTCGCTCATGAGATGTGAGAAAATTATGTAAACACTTAAAAGAGGTTTTGAGTCAATCCATAAACTCTTTGGGGAGTGCTCCATTTACCCACAGGAGTCAAATCTGTCACCAGCAAACCAGTTTCGGCTGAGCACCCTTCAAAATCACAGTGTGTGATTGCCGCGCCGAGTGAGCTTTCACGCAGGAGGTGGTGCAGCGGGTTCAAGCTGGGTTAAAAGGGAAATTATGGAGTTTGAAGCTTGTGGTGATTCAGCAAGTCCGGGTTATAAATTCAGGGGTGCAAATCAGACCCATCGACCCCTGTCTGGAGTCTTCCTCTTCTGCTATCAGCCAATCACAACTTTTTATTTTTGCTGTTTCATGTCGTCTTTAGAACGCCTTTGGTGCTTGAGAACTGCTGTCAATTCTCAAGGTTTCAAATGTCTTGCTTGGAGGAAATCAGTCATTGAAAACAGATCTCTGGAGTAATAGGAGGCAAATTCTGTCACTTCCCTTCAAGGAAGGCAATTATTTCAGCTCAAGGAAGAATAACTGACAGGTTTAGTTTGAAGGCATGGAATGAGCTTAAGTCTAATGTAGTTTCTGTCTAAAATATAGACAGTATAAAGTAAAGCGATGTAATTTTGTCCTATTTATTACTCTTTGTTTTTTTTTTTTTTAAAAGCAAAGAAATAAAAGTCACTACAAACTGTTAAAGAAACATTTATGGCGCTATTTTTCTCCATAATATTCCTAAAGCAACAGGTTCTACCATTGGCTCTTGAGTTTGACTGTACATGAAAACTGGACAGAGCGAGTATGATGTCACCAACACAAAAATATATTACTTCCAGCTCCAAACCAAATTGTCAAACCATATATAAATTAAAATAAAATTCATAAAGGGTAATGTTACGGAGGACCTAACGGGACATCGTTAAAAAAATTTAAGTGTAAAAAAAAAAAAAGAATTACTAACAGGTGTGCACCACTTACTATCTGGTGGGAACCACTTACGTGCCCACCAGATAGTAAGTGCTTCGCACCAGTTAGTAAGTGGTGCGCACCAGTTAGTAATTATTATAATTTTTTTTACTTTTACTTTTTTTTATGTCCCTTTAGGGGCTCCGTATAATGTAATTAATAAATATGAAGAATTTTTGGGTGTAATGCCCGTGTTTGTTTGTTGGATGACTTGCATTGTTTCTTTTTTATGTTTGCTTTTTAGTCTTTTGTTTTTTTTTTTTCGACAATAAAAATTGAGACAAAATTCACACATAAAGTCAATTACAGTTGCAGCCAGACGATATCAGGCTACCACTCTCGCCAGTCAGGCGTAATCTATAGAAGTCTATGAGATTTCTTCTTGGAGCCAGCAGGTACTTCCTGTTCGGATCACTAGGACCGGTTATCACTGCCAGTACTGGATCAATTATGTTAATTGATAAGTTCACGATTGTGCTCACTTTTTATACCATTAAAAGACACTATTTGACTATGAAAAGCACAACTGTTGATAAAAACTGCTCATAGATGGACCTAGTGTACATAAAACTATGAATTCTTAAAACAAAAGCAAACCAACAGCAGTTTTACCTAAAAAATACAACTAAACACCTTAAGCTAAAATTGGATTGGATGAATCTATATTGATTTTTATGTAAACATGGATTATTTTTAACCTAGTTCTCTTCCAGAATGTTTGTCATGTTTCATGCTCCACATAGAATATGACATTTGCTTTGAATTGACTCCTAATCCCCTAATCTACCACAAGCATCAGTCTATAAATCATGGTGAACATTTAGTTTCCCTTCGTTCAGTCCTTGGAAAAGCACAAAATATTCAGACTTTTCCCTGCACGCCAACAGCCCAGTAATTGATCTAGTTTTTGCATTTTAAGGCTTGTTGCTATGGCATTCAGCAGCAATTTACTACGACTCGTGACTGGCGGGCTGTACTTGGAGGTAGCACTTCAATACAGGAACCGAACACCTGAAACCACAGAGAATTATTACAGTAGAGAACATTTTTACTTTAACTAGAGTAGATCTCTGATGAGGAACTCAAATCATCCAACACATTATCACTCACAACTTGTCACATATTGACTTTTGGTTAAGGACCACGAATTTACGTTTTGGGTGTCCCCAACTTGTCGTTTTTTTTACTTGTTGGATGTTCCTTTTAAATCACGGATCCCCGACCTCCGGGCTGAACCAAAACCGGTCCAGTGCAGGGACACGTGGCGCACCAGTACTCTAACCCGGTACCGATTTGTGTCCCGTACCACATCTGGTACTGGTTCGGGTTTGATACCACATCTGGCACTGCATCTGGTGCCTGGTTAGGGTATCGATAGTGGGTGTGGGTACCACTACTGGACACGTCCCGGGGACCAGTCCGGATCTGGTACCATATCTAGTACTGCATCTGGTGCTGGGTTAGGGTACCAATACCGAGTGTGGGTACCACTCCTGGATGCGTCCCGAGGGCCAGTCCACATCTGGTACCACATCTAGTACTGCATCTGGTGTCGGGTTAGGGTACCGACACAGGGTGTGAGTACCACTGCTGGACACGTCCCAGGGACCATTCCATGTCTGGTACCACATCTAGTACCGCATCTGGTGCCGGGTTAGGGTACCGATACCAGGTATGGGTACTACTCCTGGACCCCTCCCGAGGACCAGTCCGCATCTGGTACCACATCCGGTACCACATCCAGTGGGTTGTGGACCCTTGATTTTACGTACAGCCATCACATTAAAAAAAAGACAAATTATGGATACACAAAACATCAAAAAGTGACACAATAGGGTATATGACCAAATGTCAATATGTGAAGACTTGGGGATGAGAATTTGTTGAAACATCAGACAAGGATCCAATTCGAATTATTCCCTTCTCTCTTCACCTTCATTTATTCCTCCAAACGGACAGTTATGAAAAAAAAGAGTCTCATAATTCAGACGTCACTTTTGGTCGATGATGTCACCAATAATCGCCAGTCCGCTAGCATTATAGCAGAGCTTCCAGCGCTCAAATATACATAACAACCCAGCCAGCAAGGCCTAGTGGGGCCCCATATAGTTCAAAAGTGGGCAGAGAATGTGGGCCCCAACTGGGTTTGACCACAGTTTCCGTGGTGGCCCCACCTGTGTTTGCCCACATTGGCTTAGGTGGCTATGCTAGCCAGTTGCTCGGTGGACAGCGTAGCGAGTTCTGCTGCCCAGGTTCCGGCAAAGCAAGCAAGTGCTGCCGCCCAGGAGTCAGGAGAGCTAGCAGGGTCTCTGTCCAGGCCTCCAGTCCCTAGTCAGCAAAGCCAATGAGGGCAAACACAGCTGGGGCCCACATTCTCTGCCCACTTTTGAACCATGTGGGGCCCACTTGGCCTTGCTGGGTGGGAAGAGCAGTTTTATAACTTTAAAAAGGTCATGCTACAACAAAAAGTCGTTACTTACGTTTAAATGTTGTGATTCAGAGCACACCCACTTGAAGAAAAGCGCTTCTCAGGACAACAAGGTTTTCCCTCGCAACAGAATACTATGTTACCCTCCGCTTGGAGAGCTGCATTTAAAACAAGATATTTTGGACACCACCGTAAAATGGGGGTAGGGAGAAGGGATGAATTCAGATTGGGTCTAGTTGTGTCCAATTCCTTATGTTTTTGATGTGTTCCAAACATTTGTCTAAAAAAAAGGCAAACAAAGATGTTGTTTTCGTTTCACCCCCACAGATGTACTTAAAGTCCTCCTTTGATCTCCCTTTGATCTACATTAAGATCAAAGTCTGAAACGGTTAGCGTGCCCACCCCCACTAGCTTGTAGCCTGGCAATTGTAGCTTCTACATCACAACTACAAACTTTTCAAACTGCATTTTTTTGGTCTGCTCACATCAATTTGAATAAAGAAATACAATTTTAAGCTTACTTTTCTTTATATATGTCCTCCATGATCAGAAAAACACCAAAAGAACATGCTAAAAACACCAAAAACTTCTATTTTCAATGGAGTTTGTCTTTAAGTATCTGTGTACTATTTATTTCTGCCATATTCTATAAATGCTAGACAATAACTTACTGAAGGCTTTTTTTATTTAAGTCATCCAATTATTTCAGCTACTCTCAAGACCTCTGGGTATCATAACCGGGAATTTAGTGGTCATGAAAGTATAGAAAAGTGGCAGTAATGACTTTAAAAACTGCTTGGGACCCATTTTAAAAAAAAAACTATGTGGTACATATAATTCCTGGAGATACCTTGTTATGATGTACAAACAAAAACTTCAATAACCTGTAATGTAAACAGGCTCTAGCTAGCCAATTATAGCATATTTGCCTCCTCTACTGCTCATAATAATATCCAAAGTCATTCCGAGTCTGACATAGGTGCTGACAGCCCAAGACCTCATTGCGGCGTAATTTGCTTTGAGGTGGCGGCTGAAAGTAAACAGATAAGCTAATACAAAGATACACAGCGGCTGTAAAGAGCTGCTCACTCCCCGATCTGGACCTTGTCACGAGAAAACGCCGGTGACTCAACGCTCTCCTCAAACAAAAGGTGTACATTTTGTTTGGCTTGCCGGGTAATTAGGTGGTCGTATTCTTTGTGTTTGAAGTGCACGAACGTGCGGTCAGCGCTCGCTAAGCGCACGCCCGTTAGCTGGAGTGTCGCCGCATGTGTGCCGGTGTTGTTTTCAGCAAATCACCTTCATTACAAATGTGTCTCATTACAGTAATGAGAAGATTTCATTATCACTTAAATGACCTTGTCATTGCTGCTAAACAAGCCTGGTTGTTGCTAACCCAGTGGGTTTCTCGGTTTAATCGGAGGAGGCCCAGCAGGAGCTGTCAGTGGGGCTTTGAATGGAGACGTCTACCTGAACACACCACAGCAGAAACAAGCACAAGATCAGAGAGTTAAAAAAAAATGCGTATCTGGAAGCACTAACGCACTATTTTGCTTGTGATCTGATAAAAAAGAAAAAAAAAAAGAAAAAAACGACCATAGGTTGTTTTTAAGCATCTCCTAATGAACAAACTTTATTTATAAACCAATTTAGACACAAAAAGAGTTGAGAAATTTTTTAATGAAAGCTGTTTAGACTTTGAAATTAGATCCTAAAGCTACACACACCGGATTTGACATGTCCTTGAGCACGCGGTTATCCCATGGTGTTCACATTGGACAAGAAGGGAAGGGCTTCCCCTTTATTTTTCAAGTAATACTTTATAATAAGATTTCTCAAGAAGCTTTATTAACACATTACCACATATTATTAATGTGTTTATAGTGTGTTAGTGAGACATTCATTGGCACAATGATCCATTAACATATTTTGTAAGATTCATTAACATCTAAAGTGTGACCATAGTCTACAAAGCCTACATTAATAAATTGCTTACAAGCTTTACAAATGTATTAACAACCTTTGTCAACATTGTATTGAGTTTTTGCAGCACTGTATCTAAAGTGGACCATTGGCCATCTACAGTTGGAAGAACATTGGTGCGAGATATCAAACCAACATTTCTTTCACAACTAAATTCCGATATATGAAAGTCTTAGTGTCGTATAATAATCCCAACTATTCTTTTCTAATCCATGATCAACTTTCACTGTTGATACTTCAGTGAATTAAAAAGAACACCATTCATAGGTCACTGCTAAATTCAAATCCCTGATTGGTCAAAGCCCAACTGGTTTAACTTTCAGGGCATGTTCAATGTTCAATGTTCAACCTTTTTTGGAAAATGGTCGTAAAAACTTGCATAGCTTCCCAATAATGAGTTTTGAACGTAGGAGGCCAAAATGCACATTTATGTATGTTTACATAGACTTCTCATGGACATGACCGCTTGGACATGCATTACTAGTGAACATAGCATTAGACTTTTAGACTTAGGATTGTGATCACCTATGTGATGGAAATGGCAAAAATTATTCTTTAAAGATGTTTTAAAATCTTCACTTTTAAACCCATTGACATGTTATTGCTGGAGTACTACACATATTTTCTGGAAATTATTGATTAAAAGATAGTTACTAAAGCTTTACACCCAACTGCCCCTACGGGTGAGTATGTCCCGTCTAAAGGCAAAAAATGGGGCGAACCTGTATGATGCACACAGGTGAACATTTTAAGATTTTAGACCTGGGGTCCCCAAACTTGCACATTTCTAACGATTACAGTAAGGGCACTGTATGACAGCATCACCAACTATCAATAGTATGTTCCATTTTCAACGACATCCCTTGAGGTGGCAACAGGAGCCTAGTGGGAACTACAACTGTCACAAACGTGTATAACTTACAGTAGCCGTTAAGTACTTCACGATACACTTATCCAGGCCAGGTCCCTCCCCAGCTTCCATAGGGCTGCAGCTTTTGAGTTATTCTATTTACAGTTTTAATTATTACATTTATGTCATTTTACTCAAAATTAGTGGAGTGTCAAACTGTAAAAAAAAAAAAAAAATTCAAGCAAATGTGCGCCCCCTCAAGCAGATGGCGCCCTAGGCAGTCGCCTAGCTTGCTTATGCCCAGGGCTGGCCCTATACTTACCCAAACGCACAACAATCATTTGTTCCATTTTCATGACAACCCTTGAAGTGGCGGTATACCTCAAGGGAACTGCAAGACAAACCCCTTGAAATCCTTTTGTCTATGACCCTCCACGAACCCGGATAGAACCAGGTCAGCCCCCTATTTGGATACATGTGACTAAGACTTTGGACAGAGTCTCACTTTTATCTGAAATCAGTTGCAGTTTTGTTTCAAAAGTCAAACTGTCACACATTTCTCTGCATAAAAATTAAAACTAAAACTTGGTAATGACATTTTGACACCAACCCTTGTGCTATCCTTGGTATGCTGAGGACACTGAACTTTTTCTTTCAATTATTAATTTTTTTTCAGTTGTGTCAGTGGCAGACATGAAATCCTGTCCACCGTCATCCATATTTGTCATGGGGGAAATCACACATCAATGTAAGGCTGGGGTCATCTGGACCCCATTAAATAACACAAGGGCTAATCTAGCAAAAAATTTAACTGAAAGGACTTGCTCACACCTCATTAAGACTTCTGATTACAAGCTCTCCATTCAATCGTTTTCACAAGTAAACAGAAAAGTTACTTAAGTAGATGCAATTTGCTTCTATCTAGATCTCATATACATGTTCATTCCTTCACTGGTATCATTTTGACTAATGAACAGTGCAATACTAGCCTAAATTCAGCCTGAAATCAATATTTTTGTCAATGTCAACCACCCTGGCCGCCAGATTGCAGGATGAAACGGCTAGACGATTTGATTTTGATGCCTGCCATAAGATTTAAGAGTAGCAGCCACTCAAACACGTCGTAATCCAGTTTCCCGCGGAGCGCCGCGGCCCCGTCCACATATGCGGTCTTTATTCCCCGCGGTGATTCTATCAGCTCCGAATCTCCCTTTAACTGGGTTCCCTCTCAGAGACGAGCGTCTGCTGTGAGAGCTTGAAGAACAAGCTGCTGAGCTCCACGCTGGATGTGTGAAAGTTTGCAACCCTGTTCATTAATCCGGCAACACGGCCTGCATGTGTTCTCAAACGGTTGGTGATTCTCTGAAAAGAAAAAAAAAAATGACCGCCGGATACATGAGCTGCAATCATTAAGCCTCTTTTGATCAAATCTCTGTCGCTCGCTGGATATGCTAATGAAGCCATCAGCAGGTCCACTGATGTCTCTGTAAAGTCGTGAAGACATTCACCGACACGAACGCAGACTTTAGCGCCTCTCAGATTCCTTTTGCATATTTATATTGCATAATGTTAAAAGGCATTGCTGTAAATAAACCGAGCTTCATGACAACCAGGAGGAAACTGTCAGACTTTGAAGCTGTTCTGCATCAGTCCAGCGTGTTTTCGTAGTGGTTTCCATGTCAGACATGAAAATAGATTCATTATTAGGCGCGTCAGAGGCGTGATCAAGGCAGGAATCGGGGAATTGATGGTTCCTGCGGTTAGGTGAACAGCAGCTGAGATCTGATTCACACCTTCAACTGAGAGAATGTACAAGATAAGGGAAAAATGCAGCATTCCTCACTCGTGCCATCTAGTGGGTTTCAATAGTCCCTACAGCTTGAAATTCCACTTCAAATTTTAAAGACCCACTCCAATGCAAATGGTGTTTTTGAGATGTTCTTGTAGGATTTTTATGATGATAGAGGACATAAATGAAGAAAATGAAGCTTAAAATGGCCTTTTTGAGTATTTTTTGTATTTAAAATATTGTACTGTGAATCAGGAGCATTTGAAAACATTTGTAGATGTGACATAGAACCTACATCGGTAGGTCAAAAGGTCGTAGACGACTAGATCCATGTATGTCTTTGTTTTCCACATCTGAGCTGGAATCTGGCTCAAAACGACACAGCAGGTTAGCTCCCAAATTTGTCACCATTTTTGTTGCGCTGTATGGAGAGAAAATAGTCTCAGTGCAATTGTGTTGGCGTTACACTTGATTTGTAATTCATACAATACACTTTGATTACCTAACAAGTACACACAGTTAGCAGAGTTTTCTTATCAGCTGCTTTGAACATAGACTGCGAACAATAAAGACTATATTTTTCACTTTATTAACCGTAGAGACCTATCGAGCAAAAGTATTTACATGATCTTCAATATGTTACATTTTGCAAGTATATCTCCAGTATCATCATTATTTATTTATTTTTATTTTTTTTGTTCTCAAATTTCTTTTTAAGTCATTTTTGAGCATGTTTTCATGATTTTCCTATGTTTTTATTTTCCCTTTTGCCACATATATCACAGTGGTAAAAAGGGAAAACTACTATAATTTATCACGTTTTGATCTATTTTTAATGACAAATACTTCTTTTTAGGTATAATAAATTGTGTAAAAATTATCTGGCAAAAGTGATGTTGTAACTGTTTTATAGCAAAAGTGTTCTAGGGTAAAATATGCCCCAATAATTAGGATAATAAAAAAAAAGTTTAAGACGTGTTTGTAAAACACTTTTTTAAGGTTTTCCAGAACTCAACGCTCCAACTTGGCAGCGCCATCCCAGCTCTTCCCTGCCTATCAGAATGTAAACACTTGATCTATTTGTAACTCTTCTGTGTCTTAAACAATCGATGTGTACTATTTAAATGTATGTATACGTAGGAGCTGTTTTGATGCATAGTTTCTTTATAACCTGGTGTAATAGTAAGTTGTGCGTGTGTAAACTATATGTTGTATTGGTATGTTTTTGACATTCGAGTGTACATATGAACACACATATGCAAGTATAGACATTTATGCACAAAATGTTTTGTATCACGAATCACTAAAATACAAATCCATTGAGATTATTTTCTTTCCGTACACCGGTAATGTTAGTTTGGGTTGTGAAGGGCTGTAAGATAACAGGAGAGAGTGTAAACAAAGAGATAATGGGAAGTGAAAGTCAGCTTCTGATGAACTCCTGCTGCTCTGCAGAAATTACGTCATAGAAAACGACAAAGGTTTTTGGATTTTGCCTAAAAATAAGATAGTTATAATTAATTGGTTCTGAACTAAATTCCTGAGGAAGTTTAGAAAATACCTCAAAAGGTTGTTACCAATTCTTCTTTTTCTTAGCATGATTGTTCATCCTATTTTGGATGGCAACCAGAATCATCATTTGAGAGTTATTTTCATATTTTTACTTAATCAGAAATGTGAAAAATGTACGACAACGTCCTTCTTAGAGAAGTTTCCTTTCAGAACCCTGCTCCTGTAATATTTTTGGAAAATTTTGAAGGACAGTAAAACTTAAAAAAAAAAAAATAAAGTCCCAGGCTGGTTGCAAGGTTGTCTGGCACCAGTGATAGATTAAACACTGAAATCTGGGGGTCTGACATTTGATGAATGCTATCACCTCACTGGGATGCTGCTGTGACCCAGAGACTCAAACAATTTCTTCCAAACAAAGACTGAATCCAAAACTTAGACATTTATTCAAACAGAATTTTTGCTGTGCTTTGTTTAGCGATTTGTATACGGTGGCCGACATGGCTCAAATAAATGCAAAGGACACAACATAATAAAGAAAAGCGGAATCAAATTTAAATAACTTTATTTATCTATTGGGAACTTCATTTGCAGACCAAACATCAGCACAAGTAAAACTTCAGATATGCAGAACTTTGTTAAAACACATTCTTCAGCACAAAATTAGAAATAAGTACATAAATAAAGCACAAAGGCAGAAGCATGACAACAATAGCTGACCTCACAACGATAAAAGCAGAAGCACAATGACAAAAGTCACAACAAGCAAAGATTAAGCTAAAGGCTAAAAGCCACAATACCACGACAAAAGCCAAAGCACAACGACAAAAACTGACAACACCATAACAAAAGGCCACAACAAAAGCCGACACCACAACAAAAGCAAACAACACAATGACAAAAGTCACAACACAACAGAAGCC
>NC_050513.1:6007551-6012306 GCF_002922805.2 Oryzias melastigma
TGTGCTTTGTTTAGCGATTTGTATACGGTGGCCGACATGGCTCAAAAAAATGCAAAGGACACAACATAATAAAGAAAAGCGGAATCAAATTTAAATAACTTTATTTATCCATTGGGAACTTCATTTGCAGACTAAGCATCAGCACAAGTAAAACTTCAGATATGCAGAACTTTGTTAAAACACATTCTTCAGCAAAAAATTAGAAATAAGTACATAAATAAAGCACAAAGGCAGAAGCATGACAACAATAGCTGACCTCACGACGATAAAAGCAGAAGCACGATGACAAAAGTCACAACAAGCAAAGATTAAGCAAAAGGCTAAAAGCCACAATACCACGACAAAAGCCAAAGCACAACGACAAAAACTGACAACACCATAACAAAAGGCCACAACACCACGACAAAAGCCAACAACACCACGACAAGAGCCGAAGCACAATTACAGAAGAAGACAGCACAATTAAAAAAAAAGCCAAAATACAACAACAAAAGCTGACAACACGACAAAAGCAACAACACAATGAGAAAAGCCAAAATACAACAACAAAAGCTGACAACTCCACCACAGAAGCCAAAACACAACAACAAAAGCCGACAACATGACAAAAGCCAACAACACAATGACAAAAGCCAAAGCACAATAACAAAAGCCAACAACACGACAAAAGCCAACAACACAATGACAAAAGCCAAAACACAATAACAAAAGCCAACAACACGACAAAAACCAACAACACAATGACAAAAGCCAAAGCACAACAACAAAAGCCGACAACACCACGACAAAAGCCAAAATACAACAACGAAAGCTGACAACATGACAAAAGCAACAACACAATGACAAAAGCCAAAATACAACAACAAAAACTGACAACTCGACCACAAAAGCCAAAATATAACAACAAAAGCTGACACAACGACGAAAGCCAAAGCCCAACGACAAAAGCCGACAACACCATGACAAAAGCCAAAATACAACAAAAGCTGACAACTCCACTACAAAAGCCAAAATACAACAACGAAAGCTGACAACATGACAAAAGCAACAACACAATGACAAAAGCCAAAATACAACAACAAAAACTGACAACTCGACCACAAAAGCCAAAATATAACAACAAAAGCTGACACCACGACGAAAGCCAAAGCACAACGACAAAAGCCGACAACTCCACTACAAAAGCCAAAATACAACAACAAAAGCCAACAACACGACATAAGCCAACAACACCATGACAAAAGCCAGAACGACAAAAGCCAAAGCACAACGACAAAAGCCGACAACTCCACTACAAAAGCCAAAATACAACAACACGACATAAGCCAACAACACCATGACAAAAGCCACAACGACAAAAGCCAAAGCACAACAACAAAAGCCGACACCACAACAAAAGCAAACAACACAATGACAAAAGTCACAACACAACAGAAGCCAAAATACAACGACAAAAGCCAACAACACCATGACAAAAGCTAAAAACACTACAACAAAAGCCGAAAACACCACAACAAAAGCCAAAAACACCACGACAAATGTCTACAACACCATGCCGAGCCAACAACAGATAACAAAAGCCGAAAACACCACGACAAAAGTCAACAAAACTGTGACAAAAGCTGAAAACACCACAACAAAAGCCAACAACACCATAACAAAAGCCGAAAACACCACGACAAAAGCTGACAACACCACGACGAAAGCCACAACACAACAGAAGTAAATCACAATGGAAAGGAATAATGTTGTTCACTTTCGGCTTATACCTTTCGGGGTTGCCACAGCAAAACAGCACCAGTGTTTCGCATCAGTGATTTGGCAGGAAAGGAATAATGAACTTTTAAAAAAAAGTTCCAGTCAGTCATTTATTTCAGTTCTGGCTTTTGGTGTTACGCTTGCACGTTTGTCGTTGAGTTGTGTCTTTTGGATTTATGTGAGCCATGTTGGTCACCGTAATTTTGCTTTGACAGAAACTTGCAGGCAATGCGAAAATATAATAAATTCTACAAATTAAAGTTATTTAGACTTTATTACATCCCAAGTAGATGAGTAAACATGAAAATGAATATAATATCAAATTTTTCCCATTTATTGCTTGTAGACACCTCAAATCTGACTGTAAAGGTAGTTTCACCAAACGGGGCGGCAGGATTTGATCACAAGACGACTTGATTAAACTGTATTTAGAATAAACAAGTCACTGGATTACTTAAGTGAACTTTATTAGAGGTAAGAAAAAGTCTGAAAAACATCTAAATCAGAGAAACATCAAAAGGGACGAGTATGACTTGTGTTGCTTAGTTTTTAAGAATCAAAGTGACAAACTTGATGGAAAAACCATCTATATACAGGAAAATGTGAACGTATTTATGAAGTGAAGCGAGTCCCTCCGTGTCTGAGCGTTGCCCGGCTGCCTCTGAGGTCTCATCCTCGCTAAGCACTCAATCTGTTTGGCGAGTGACCTTTAAGTGTGGGAGAGCTTTCCTCTGCTTTTAAAGCGCACTGCACCCCTGAACTAATCCTTGGAGCCAAACACCTTAATCCCCCCGCCCCCCAACCCCTCCAGCCCACGCTCATTATTTGCTTTCACTCTAATTGTCTTGAAAGCAGCTCAAAGCTGGTGTTTCACTCTTTTGTATGCGACTGAACTGACTGATCTTCAAGCATCCTCACCTTAGCTGTACTCGTAGGGCACTAAAAGCTCCCTCCCGGAGGGGGAGTGTGTGAGTGTGTGCACACGTTTGCGTGCTGGATCGGGATTCTCGGGCAGAGGACCAGTGACCGTGGAGGCATCAGGGTGCATTTAGGAGGATTGCGGCTGTGCAGGGAGGGGATCAGCACCGGAGTCGGAACCAAAGCTGCACAGGGACAAGCACAAAATCAGCATTCAGCTGCTGCTGCTGTGCATGTGTGTGTGTGTGGGTTACGTGTGTGTCCCAACCTCAAGGGTAGCAGTTCTTGGTCACAGTCTAGGGATGAAAGTAATTGCGAGTGGAGGGCGACCTGCAGCTGAGACCCAGAAATGGTGTGTGTCGGCCTGCAGATGTGTGTGTTTCTGAAATGTGTTGCCACAGCTTTTTGTTCAGCTAGTTTGTGCGTCACGGATTTGTTTCCTTTTATCCAAACCGAGCTGCACAGATTAGCGAGGCTTGAATTAAACCCATATACCTACGAAATAAAAAAAACAGGCAGTAAAAAATATGAAGCTGATCTGAAAAATATCAAAACAAGGCTAGTAGTTGAGTTTTTTGGTTTAAAAACGACATTCTTTTGCAATAAGTGGAATATGCTGTGTAACAATTGGGTAAATTTGTGCAACAAGTGAAACATTTTGTACAATAAGCAGGATATTTTGTGCAACATTGGTAAAATTTGTGCAACATTTGGGCTGCTTTGTGCAATAAGTGTAATATTTTGTGCAACATTTTGCAAATTTATGCAAAAAGTGTAATATTTTTGTGCAAAATTTTGGCAAACTAGTGCAATACGTGGAATATTTTGCACATCAATTGGGGTAATTTGAGCAATAAGTGGACTAATATGAGAATAATATTTTTCTAGTTTTGTTTTATCTTCTGTGTTATTGTGTTTAAACTCGCCTTAAATGGTACATTGTGTTAATATGTTTAAATTTTTCTTAGACTGCAACTGTAAGTTTACGCTCTAGAATTTTGTTGTATATATAACATGCCACAATGACAATAAAGTTTATTCTATTCTATTCTACATTTTGGGTTTGAAAACATTTTTTGCAACATTTTGGAGAGGGGCAGTTCACACCCACTCGTTTTTGTGGGTATGGGAGGGGCTGCTGCAGACAGAGCAACCAGACAGACAACCCTGAAGGTCTTTTTTTTTGTTTGTTTGTTTTTCCAATAGGGTGGGTTTAAGGGCAGCTTGTTTAATCCGTTTAGTGTAGTTTAGCAACCAGCTATTGTTTATATTTTAGGACTGAGGTTCTGTTTTTGTACAATTACCGGCGGGAAGCTCAATGAGACAACCGTGTTGTGATATTGGACTGTATACATAAAACTGAATTGTAAATGTTGTTTATCAGTGCAAACCTGCCTTGTTTTTGTGTTGGAATCTAAAGGATTAATTGTGTAATGGTCGAAGATATACATTAACTCAAAGGGAATTTGCAGTCGCTCTGGTGTTAAAGGGTTAATCTCTTTTAGGGTCACAAGGTATTTGGACCCTATCCCAACTACGGCGGATGAAGGTTCCTCTGGACACGTCCTCAGTCTGTTGCAGGGCCACACAACACACAAACTCACATTCACACCCAACTTAGAGTCACCAACTCACCTACAGAACAAATGTTTTTGGAGGAACTGCCCATAGAAAACCCATACTCTCACTGGGAGAACATTTGGACCAGGACCTCCTCCTTGTACGGCAAGAGTACTAACCACTTCACCATCATTTAGCCTATTTGAGAAAAACTAAACCATAAAATCATTTCACAAGAAAACCCTACAGTCTAAAGTTTCTCTCCTACTCAGACGCCCCTGGCAAAAAATGTTCTAAAACATGATTGGATGAAAAAGCTGGCAACTCTTTCTAGTATCATTGAAAGATATTTTTTAAAGACAAAGGGGAATCGACAGACACTAGTGCTTCTCGGAAAACAGCAGTTAGATCCAAACAACCTGTAACATCTAACTCCATATGGTTTGCCCCAATAATTCAAGTTGTCCATTTATAATCTTTCCTCTCCGCATGGAAAAATGGTAAGTATGCTTGCGTAGC
>NC_050513.1:6012444-6014891 GCF_002922805.2 Oryzias melastigma
TCAGTTGGAACCAGTCTTCACTTCTAAGTGGATGTTGACCACTCTACCTCTGCACCATGGCAACTGTAGCCACAGTCACCAAATATATACAGTATTCATTATTGTAATAATTCAAAACTGAAACGATTTGTAAATTTTATTATTTTTGTTAGTTATCCAATGTGGTTAAATTAGACTTCAAGACTGTGTCATGACCTGTAATCTCCATAAATTCATTTTTTGCTGTTTATTTTCCATTCTGCATGAGGTTGAGGTTTTTACAGCTTTGTTACACGAGTAAAGGGTTTTTTGTGTCAGCTGTGAAGCCTTCATGGGTTCAACATCAGTGGAGATATCCTGGTTCTGCTTTCTTTTCTATGCTGATGAGACATTTCCATGACCAGGAGCTACAGAAAACTGGAAATATGAAAAAAAAGGAGAAAGCGTTTTTATTTTGTCTGACATTTAATATACATATGACATGGTGTATGGCGTAAGTCATCGGTTCTTAAGTTAAAGGTTGGTTCTGTCTGGACCTACCAATGTACCAACCAAATTGCCACTGGGGGTTTAATTAGCAGATTAATTGGCACGTTAAGGCAACACAAGCTCAGATTGACACTGAACTCTTAAAGTTTATGTGTTCAGTTAAGCTCTGTTTACTCTGAGGCTTCTACGTCTTTTGCATAGACAGGTCTGCTCAGAAAAGCCTCTTTTGTTACCAAAATAAAAGCCTCAACCCTTTATAATCAGTCCTCAGCGTTCCAGTCTTCACTTCAGTCCCGTCTCTCAGGGTTCTGTTCTAAAAGCGACTGCCTTACTGTGCAAACATTGGACATATGGTCTTAGAAACTATTAGTTTGCAGTTAAACCAATAAAAAACTCCGCAAGTAAACTATGCTCCAAGATGGTTTTAAGAACTTGAAAATAAATAAATCTAAATCTTCATTTAAAGGTGGAAATTGTTTCTGATGTTCATTAAAGAAAAACAGCAGAAAACATTTTTTTTCAGAATTCAAGCATCAAAAGTAAAGATAACAAACAAATGGATAAAAATGAATCTTTTTTGAAAAATGTGCAAAACATGACAAATACAGCTTTTTTTTTTAAAGCTTGATATAATGACATGGTGGTGGTGGTTTAATAGTCTGGAATTTATTTGAGGTTTCAATAACAAATAAGAAATAATAAGAAAATCCTTTAAAAAAATCAACAAGTTTGATTGCAGTTATTGCAAAAAAAATGGCTAGTTAAGTTTTTGGGTTGAGGGACGATTGCTTTTTTATACTTTTTATGTTTTAGTTTATTTTTTTTCTTTTTGCTAGTTGTTAACTGTAACAAAAATAGTTTTTTTGGGGGTTTATCACACATCTGGGAAAATGTAGTATATAAAAAAAAGGTGAATAATTGCTTGTTTTCTAGTATTTTTCTAGTATTACCCAAAATAGAGTTTTTTTCACGGCTAAATCATGTTTAGCATTTAAATCATGCTAAATCATGAAAAAAACTAGGTCAGATCAAAGCAAATACTTGGAAAGCTAAAAGAGCTAAAATAGAAAATATACGGTGGCCCTGAAGTGCAAATCACAAAACGCAAAAACATATTCAAGATGACTACTACCATGAAAAAATCAAAACAAACAACCTTGAAATAAAAAAAACGAAAAAAAAACAAACAAATCCAGAAACCAAAACACAGTTCCAAAGAAAAAAAAAATGAAAAAAAAAGAAAAAATACAAAATGAAATGTTTCACAAAATAAAAATAACTTCCAGAAATTAATAAGAAATGTGAAAAAACAAACCCAACTATTAGACATCTCTGATTGGGTGATAATATCAAGTATCACTTCATGACAAATTATGATTGGTTGAATTGATGTACAAACATCATCATCCAATCAGTGATGTCCCAGTACTAATCTTTTTCTTTTTTGTGTGTGTCTTGTTTAGTTATTTAATGTTTCATTTTGATTTCTGGAAATTGCTTTTGTTTTTTAGAGAAAAGGTAGTAGTCTGCACATTGGGTTAGGATTAAGGCCACAGCCAGGTGGAAACCTATTAATGATTTACAGTAATGTTGGGTTTGTCATCCTCAACACGATGAATGGTCACAGGTTAACCAGTAAAAAGCACCTCAAAAACATGCAGAAGGAATATATGAATATATATAAGAATATTTGATAGATTTTTATGAATTCTTTTGTTTTTTTGCTTCTACTTTTAGTATTCGTATATTTTTCGGTTTTAAAGAGTTTACACAATTTATGCTCCATTGAAAATAAATGGAAAAAACTGAATAAAATAACATATTCAGGACTTTCATGGTTATTATTCTGGTTTATATAAATATAATGCAATTTAAAATTTTACGCACTTTTGGGGATTTTTTTTTTCTTTTTTTCAAGAAATTCTTCAAAGTGTTTGTGCACTTCCTGCAAGTTTGGTAACAAAACGTTTAGCATGTTC
>NC_050513.1:6015504-6015749 GCF_002922805.2 Oryzias melastigma
AAATACAAAATAAAAAGTTTCAGAAAATAAAAATAACTTCCAGAAATTAATAAGAAATGTGAAAAAACAAACCCAACTATTAGACATATCTGATTGGGTGATAACATCCAGTATCACTTTATGACAAATTATGATTGGTTGAATTGATGTACAAACATCATCATCCAATCAGTGATGTCCCAGTACTAATCTTTTTTCTTTTTTGTGTGTGTCTTGTTTAGTTTTTAACGTTTCATTTTGATTTT
>NC_050513.1:6015754-6015969 GCF_002922805.2 Oryzias melastigma
TATTAATGATCTACAGAAATGTTAGGTTTGTCTTCGTCAACACGATGACCCTCAAACTGAAAGAATAGTCACAGGTTAACCAGTAAAAAGTACCTCAAAACCTCTGATCCACAGCCATGCAGAAGGAATATATGAATATATATATAAGAATGTTTGATAGATCTTTATTAATTATTTTTGTTTTTTGCTTCTACTTTTGGTATTCAAATATTTTT
>NC_050513.1:6016008-6018051 GCF_002922805.2 Oryzias melastigma
GTTTTAAAGGTTTTACACAATTTATGCTTCATTTAAAAAAAGGAAAAAAAAAAGAAAAAAATAACATTCAGCTTATTCTTCTGGTTTATATAAATTTTATGCAATTTAAAATTTTACGCACTTTTTGGGATTTTTTTTTCCTTTTTTCAAGAAATTCTTCAAAGTGTTTGTGCACTTCATTATGCAAGTTTGGTAACAAAACGTTTAGCATGTTCAGCCTTTTCTTCAGTAATCTATTTTCAGATTATTACGGTGGCCCTGAAGTTCAAATCACAGGAGTAAATCTGTGCAAAAACATATTCCAGATGACAATGACAGTTAAAAAAGCAACACTACATTTTAGAAATAATAATAAAAAAATGTAAAAACTTTTCTGTAGATGTAAACATATTATTATAATCAAAGATAATGTGGAATACAAAGCAGTTGACTGACATCAGGGGATGTGAAGGTTAGTGGTGCAATTCCATTTAAGCAAAGCCCAGAACTTTGATGATTGTAATTTATACAGAGATGCAAATAAAGTACATTTTAGAATAAATTAGGAGAATATGTGAAGCTTGTGTAGTGATGTTACATCACCAGCAGGGGGTGACCAAAGCCAACATTTGGTGACTAGTGTTCTCTTCCGACTATAGAAATCAATGGTGTTTTCCCCTATAGTTTTCAAATTGTTTTTTTTTAATAAATAAACTTAAAAAATAGAAGATCAGATTTTTCCAACTGTTTTGTATGTTTCAGATCATGTCCACCAGTTCCACAGAGACAGCCCAATAAATCAAGCTCCAGAATTCAAAGCAAGTGGCAGCGACAGTCATATAGAGCTCAGACATGCAATGTGACCCCACGAGCAAGAGGAGATCTCGGAGAGCAAGAAGACGAGGCACCATGTGGCAGAAGGGCCAGAGCCCTGCGGCTCCTCCAGTGTCTCCGAGCCACTTCATCAGCCAAACAAGCTGTCCTCTTTCAGCGGAGTTCATGTCAGCTGCGTCTCGGTTCAGCACGGGTTCATCATTTCCTCCGGTTCCTCCGGAGCGCCTCGTAGATCACCAGTCAATGGCGGAAAATGAAGAGCTCTCAAGACAAAAAAGCCGAGGTGGCCCCTGATGTGATTACAGCCGCGGCGGTTTCTCTTGTCGGCGAGCACAAAAGCAGCGTCTGGCTTTAATTAAAAGTTGTCCCGGGTGAACAATAAGCAGGATATTGCCCAGGTAGTGGTCTTTTGTAGCGGTTTATGGAGCAGGGAGCGGTACGGGACACCGGATCCCGCATGGGGATGACTGGATCGGTGTCAAATGAGCGTCTGCGCGGAGCAAACAGGTGTTTGTTTGTTGTGTTAAAGCATCTTTCATATCTGGTTTATGACTCGCATGGCGCAGATAAAAGAGCGGCGATGCAGAAGGGGAGGGAAAAAGGCACGACTTCAGCTCAATAATAGATCAATGGGATCAAGGATGCATGAGTAATGCATGTATGGGATGCATTGAGCAGGATGCAAGAACAGGAAGTTTCTAAATCAAATTTTATGGCAAAACAAAATGATAATTGCATTTATTTATCGGCACCTTGTGTCTTTATTTCAATCGTTGTACTCCAAATCAATCTGATTTGCAGCCATGGCAACGCATCCTGTATTTTTGCGTGTTCTTGCACACTGTGTACCCCATTAGACCCTATCATAACCAAACACAAACAACAGATAAGTCTTGTTTTGCACAAACGGTGTCATTCTAGAGCAGCGGTGTCAAACTCAATCGCACAAGGGGCCAAAATCCAAAACACAGCTTGGGTCACGGGCTGAGCAGGATAAACAATTAATAAATTCTTTAAAACTTCATTTTTAAAACTTTAAAACCATAACTTTTAACATAATTATGAACTAGATATATACAATTACGTGCAATAGTACTAGTGTGAATACTGTAAGCTGAATTTGGCCGCTCAAGATGCTAGTACTGATAGCTGAAGATGCATAAGCTGATAGATGAAAATGCTGAAGCTGATAGCCTGCTAAAATACTAGCTAAATGCCAAGTTAGCCTAA
>NC_050513.1:6018721-6024255 GCF_002922805.2 Oryzias melastigma
AGAACCTTAAAAAAGGTCTAAATTAGCAAAAAAAAGAACAGTTAGCTTGTAAATATTAGCCTAACTCCAAAACAGCCTAAAAAGCCTAAAATAGCCAAAACAGCTAGCATGTAGCTGAAATATTAGCTAAACTCCAAAACAGCCTAAAAAAATCTTAATAAATGCCAAAATAGTCCAAAAAGCTAGCAGAATGCCAATTTTTAAACCTTTGAAACCGTTACTTTTTAAAATAATAAAAAGGGAGGAATATTTTTCCAGAATAAATCAATTTAAACCTTGTATAACTTTCAATATTTTACTCTTCATACAAATATATTTTATCAAAATTATAAGTGCAAAATAACAATAACTATAAATAAAATGATCTGGAGGGGCGGATAGAATTACACGTATTCTAGAGGCAAAGTTAACTTCTGTTTTTCTTGAAATGTCGTTTTACCGATATGAAAACTGTTCTGAAACACACCTCAATTTGATGACGAGACCCCATTTGTATCCAAACTTTAGAAACAAAGATGTAGTAATTAGCTTATTGCTGTCGTCTTTTCCCATCAGCTCTTTGAGCTCTTCCGGACACCAGAACATACCTGTGTCTTCACACTCTGTCATCTATTTGAAGTGTGTTGGCCTCAGGGGGGGTGGGATCAGACCTGACACCTGTCATGTTACCTGTCCGGCGGTGACTTTGCATATGACCTCCGTGCATTTGCCTGTGTTCTGCTGTCATTGAAGGAAACAAAAGTCCAAAGACAAAGACTCTCTGTGTTGCACACCGTAAACAGATTTGTGTTAAAGTAGAGATTCAGTTTTTTTTTTTATAAATTCTAGATTTATTAAAACAGATTTATGACATCAAATTGTAACAAAATACTGTCAAAAACTGTCCATTTTTTTTATTTGAGTATTTGTCTCACCAATTACAGTATTTTTTGGAGTATAAGTCGCCCCCTGGCCCAACTTTGAAAAGAACTGCAGCTTATTCTCTAGGAAATACAGTATATCATTGTTTTTGTATGTCGTGACCCTTCCCAATCACGAAAAATGTAATTGTCTTAAATGTAGTAAATCTTTTTCATGCCTGAAATTAAAGTGGAATTTGAGCAAGGCAATCAGGTTAGATTAGAGATCCTCAAGATCTACCACCCTGACTGTTTTCCAGATTTCCAAGCCCTACTGATTAGCTCAATCAGATGTCTTCAGATTCGGATTGAATGGACACTCCTGGTTCAGGTAGTCAGCAGCCAGCAGTGCAGGGAGATAGCTGGAAAACAGGCAAGGTGGTAGATCTTTGAACCAGGACAAGCAGGCCTGACTTAGAGGTCCAGTTTCAAAAGGTGAAGAGTTTTTAGGGTTTGGTGTCCCATGAAACCAACTAATTAACATGCAACATGTACATGGTGGCAGTTGGCACAAAGGAAATTCAGGTCTTGAGGGCCGCACTGCTGCATGTTTTCCAACATACCCTCCTCTGGTATGTTCTAATTGGCTGGACACACCTGAACCAGGTAATCAGTCATGAGTAGGTCTTGGTTATCTGGAAGTCATGCAGACACTGTGGCCCTCGAGGACTGGAGTTGCCTATCCTTGAAATACAGTCATTGATGAATGCTGTTCTTTTCCTTTCTGCATTTCCCATCAGGGGTCGCCACACCGAATCAGCTTCCACTGATCCACACACTTGATTTTGGCAAAGAGCTTAACTCCAGATGTCCTTCCTGACACAAACCTTCATTGTATTCTAGGTCTACGGACCGGCACAAGGAGACCTAGATTTGGGCTCCCCTGTAGCTACGTAGTCAGGCCGTACTGTGGAGGGTCTTACCTTGTGTAATGAAGAAGCTTAGGCCTTTAGATCCATGTACAATAGTGTTTAATCATAGATAAAACCAGACAAGGGCAGGAACAGGATGAAATCAAACATGCAATGGTCAAAAGACATAAGAGGCTGTCAAGAGAAAAATGCTCGGAATGATTTGGCAAGTAGCACAAACAAGACTTCGCACTAAGCAAAGCTTGGTGGCAGGTTAAATACAGTGGAGGTTATTACTAAATGGATATTAGCTGATGGAAGGTCAAGGCTTAAGGAGCAGTGGCTGATGGGAGATGTAGTGTAAGGAGAGGACGCCAGTTGAGAGTCGAAACTCGGGAGATGGCTCCTTCTGGTGATTGGCGGAGGGAACAGGGGCCTGACTCATGAAACCTAGGTACTTGTGTCATTATCCTGAGAAACAAACCCTAGATTCTCATGTACGAGTGTATCCAGTCAGCTGAGTCATCTAGCCACTTAGTCATTGACGAATGTAAGAAAAATTATTTCGGTATTGTTTTATTATAGTTTTGCCTCCCCAGTTATTTTATAGCGTTTGCAGAATGGTGAGATCAAACTGTTGGGTCCGCATGTTAACAGAATGTAGGTACTACGGGTTGGAAGTACTTAGAATACAGGTATGGGTCTGATACCAAGGTATTACAAGGCTAGTATCATCGATATTGATATTTTTTTAATAGTAAATTAAAAAATATTGTTAATTAAAAATATAATTAAACTAAGGACTGAGACTTTTTGAAAATCCAAAAAATGTTTATTAGCTAATTACTGCATCATTTGTATTGAAAATGTATAAATTATAGGACTTTTATACTGATAATGGCAT
Source organism: Oryzias melastigma (assembly GCF_002922805.2). Taxonomy (NCBI): domain Eukaryota; kingdom Metazoa; phylum Chordata; class Actinopteri; order Beloniformes; family Adrianichthyidae; genus Oryzias; species Oryzias melastigma. The sequence goes on from NC_050513.1 coordinate 6,021,376, forward strand.
AATAATGAGAAAGCTGTAACTAGCGTGAAATTTTAAAAAAGAAAAAAAAGTAATAAAATATCAAAGTCACTAGCAAAAACAAAAATGAAGAAAATTCAAAACTGTAATAAATAAAAATATAAACAACATAACAAAAAATTCCGCCATTGGGTGCAAATGTGGTTCCTTAACCCTAAGACTCTTTCGCTATAAAAAGTTACCCCATCACTTTTTTCTGGTTAATATTTACCCGATATAATAGACCCAATAAGAAGTATTTGTCATTAAAAATAAATCAAAATATGACAACACATGAGAAATTAGATTATCTTTATTTTATTTTCAACTGTGGTTTATGTAAGAAAATGGAAAATATAAGCATAGGAAGATCCTAAAAACATGCTTGAAAATTACTGAAAAATTAGGAATTTGAGAAGAAAAATTTCATAAAAAAATATAATGATACTGGAGACTTTGTCTTTGGTCCACCTACTCCTGGGACACGCATGACTTTACCCAGGGACACTTAGAAAAATGCAATATATTGGAAATAATATACGTGCTCTAGGTTTATTGATGACTGTCGACTCTCCGATGAGGCAGGGACGTGAGGGGCAAGGTGTAAGGAGGTGGTGCGTTGTTTACAGAAACAGACATGTAATGTTGCCAGATTGGGAGCGTTTTTACTCAAATTTTGCTATATTTTTACCCCAATCTGGCAACACGGCAGACAGATAGATGCTGCGCTTGCATGAGCTCCGTGAGTAAATTCAAGCTCTTTATTGTGCGTGTTAAAGAAAAACGGCAACAAAAGTATTGAAAGTATCGATATCATCATGCTAGTATCAATACGTTTCCTTGGTAACCATACTCAGATCAATACACTCAACCTTAGTAGGTACTACATTCAGTTTTTATCGTTAGTGGTTTACAACTTTTGCTTGTTGATTTTAAAATAACGCTCAAAAAAGTGAAAATTTATGAGCAGTTCAAGGAAACTATTACAATGACCGCAACACAATACTGTGCCAAATACTCTTGTTGGTTGCCAATATTAAATACTACTCCCATTTAACAATGAGGACTCTTAATCAAAGGGTTTTCTAAAGTCAGGTCATCGCTGGGCCACTAAAAAAAGTAAATTTTGTTTTTAGGGATTGCATGTACCGTGTCCCATATCCACCTGTTCTGTTTTTGTCTGCACAACCAGTATGTAATTTGAGCTAAATGCCATTTGTGTAAGTTCATGCTGTGAGAAAACAAGAAAAAATGCTCCGTTCAGCATGTTCCAGCAAGTCCAACGACTTGTAAAAAAAAGTATCAAATTGAGATTCTTTTTGCATTTACTTACAAGGATGTTTACTGTAATTATAAGATAGAGTGCTCTTGTAATCACAGGATATGGAAGTAGGAAAAACACAGCAAAAAACATGCTGTTACGTGAGTATGAAGGCTTACAGACACGTTTAGGACGGTACTGAACATGTTAGCATGACATGCGAAACTCTACTACTTAAATAGGCTTAGGCTTATAGTACTTGGCGAAATCTTACATAAGAAGAACAAATATTCCACAAGAAAGTTTGTTATTCTTTTGACGAACCAGTATGATCCCACACCATGACACCGCCACCACATACACCATTCGTTCTTTCTATAAGTGACAGTGATGCGTTGTGATTTCTGTAATCTGTGTTTGTTTGTCTAATACAGACCTTTCAGTTCTCATGGGTAGAATGTGCCTCAGGTCCAAACAGGCTAATAAGTGAGAGGCGTCTCACTGCATCAATTATGCTTGAATTACACGTTGCTGGTATTAGCAGCACTCCTTTATCCTTCCAAAGCTCTTCCTCCTTTGCTTACTTAAGCCATTGCGGTTCCATTCCTCTTTGGCGTTCAGCTAGCTGTACCTACCCTAAAAACCGGTTAAAAAGGATTTTGGCCTCAACCTTAAATGAGCGTGACATCAATAGTTAATTTGTGCTTGTACTGCCTTAGACAATGCAAGCTCTTGCAGCACCAAATAATATACATTCTGTAAACATTGCACCATCCTTGTTTGACCGGTCAGACTGCTGAAGTAAATACTTTCTTTGCAAGCTTAGACTCGATTTAAAAAAGAACATCTGTATGTTTGTTTTGGAACAGAATGCTCCAACGCTGTTAACGTTATTACCAAGAGTGAAAGCATTTGAATTAGCCTGAGCCTAACCTCTAAAAGGATTCAGGAAATAAGGTTTGTGCTGTCACTATATTGTTGTTGTACTTCACACAAACTGCTGATGTCTTGTAGGCTGCTTCTTGGCGCCAATAGGACCACCTACAAACTCCTTACTTCCCTCACGCTACTTCTGTTTTTATCTGTTTTTTTATTTGTGTCTGGTAAATCAGACTTTGCAGTTCTCCTGTCCTGAAGAACAAAACAAGGTCTTTAAGACTCAGAGATAAGATGATAAGATGTAGCAGTTTCCTTTTTGAGGCGTGTTTTTCCGCGCAGAATGCCAGCAATGACAGAATCGCGATAGGCAACAATTTTAGTCAAATATATCAAGATTGATCTTGTTTCCCTGATGCAAAAGGCTGATTTTTTTGTTCACAGGTAAATCAATCAACGAAACTTGTCAACTTAGAGATCCAGTTTCGTTCGATAAAGTTTGACGTCTTTGACAGGATTATAGCTGGTGTGATGTTACGTTCACACAGGGTTCAGACTCACACGTTCAATGGAAATTCTGTGTAAAATGTACCTTTTGGGCTTCCACTTTCAAAACTATTACATCTATCACTCGTTTTTAAGACGCATCCTCTGAACGCAAATTGAAAGTTTAACCAGTTAAACTTTGAAAAATTGGAGACTTGGATCTTATAAGTCCAGTTTGATCCGGTTTTTTGAACGTTTTC
>NC_050513.1:6024966-6036317 GCF_002922805.2 Oryzias melastigma
TCACAGGTAAATCAATCAACGAAACTTGTCAACTTAGAGATCCAGTTTCGTTCGATAAAGTTTGACGTCTTTGACAGGATTATAGCTGGTGTGATGTTACGTTCACACAGGGTTCAGACTCACACGTTCAATGGAAATTCTGTGTAAAATGTACCTTTTGGGCTTCCACTTTCAAAACTATTACATCTATCACTCGTTTTTAAGACGCATCCTCTGAACGCAAATTGAAAGTTTAACCAGTTAAACTTTGAAAAATTGGAGACTTGGATCTTATAAGTCCAGTTTGATCCGGTTTTTTGAACGTTTTCTATTTATAAATGGACCCATCAAACAATTCCGACTCCTACCTCTAGAGGGCCCCCATCAGTTTTATGTCCATAGAAAAATAGAATGGAACAGATGGGGCGGAGCTGCTGTAGCTACCTGCTGATTGGCAGAAAGTGATGTCGACATTAGAAAGCATCTTATTCTTCTTAGCAGCCCGTAATCTTCTTTCAAACAAAATTAAATTCCTGTTCCACACCATGTACACAAAGTAAAGCAAGAAAAAGACGAGCTGCTTGATAACTTCAAGATTTCGAAGTACCACGGTGATTTTAATTTTATTTAATTTAATTTTTTTAGCTATGATTATGTCATTTTTAAGCAAAATCAGAAAAAAAGCTTGTGTCATTTTCCAGGACACAGTTTCTGTGGAGTGCCAGTAGTTAATTTGAAATTTGCCTCTGCGATGTATAGGGATAACCGTCGGTGTAGAGCAACCCGACGCCACTTTTTCCCGCCTTTTTGCTTCAATTTTGAGCATGGAGTTTGTTGCCTATTTTCTCCATCATAAATGAGCTCTTTTTCAAACTGTATTTTTTCGTCTGCTACAGATTTACAACTATTTGAATCAATAAATATTCAGATATGTAATTTTAAGCTTAAATTTCTTTATATATATCCTCCATTATAAAAAAAACAACACAAATTTAATTGGAGTTTAATCTTTGATGTTGTTGTTGTCTAAGCTAAGTAGTCTTTGATTCAAGAATTTCTTTGAATTTTTCTAAACATAACTTTTTTTTCTGACAGAAGGGAATTACTATGTTAACACACTGCATAAATAAATATGATTCCATGAAGTGAATACGCTAATGAGATACAAGGGTTGTCATGTTCAAAATCTTGCCTTTTTTTCCTTTTAACTCTTTGAAATTTCTGACATTCTTTATGAAGATAAATGACTGCCAAAGACTTTGGCTTGGAATTCAAACACAGTTCTCCGGGGATGAACCAGCGTTTGTAGTTCTGGGTTTTAAGGGCAGATTATATAAATCTTAGATCAAGAAAGTATACAACTATGAGATAAGGTTTGGTCAGACACGAATGTACAGTTTCATCCAAAGGAATACACATGCAGACATACTGTATACCTCTTTTTTTTTATCTCTTCCAACTCTTATTTTTTAGGTATTTCAAACTTTGACTGCAATGTCTGTTGGCCGTTATCGCTCTAGCCTATACACATCCAATTTAGGAGCATTTTTTTGTGTGATTGATGGCTCAAGGTGAGCACCCCGTGATATGGTAGTCTGGGTTAGAAGGCCAGTTTCTGTGGAGTTGCCTTTTGACTGAAAAAGGTAAAAGTAAAAAATAAATAACATCTAAATCCTGTCAAAGCCTTATTTATTGCTTTGGATATTTTTGGCACTGCATGATGCATGTTTCTAGGGAAGGATTCTGGTTGCAGATAAGATGATGTTTACTTGTTTTTAGAGATGTTATTACAAGAAGGGTTGAACAATAGAGGGAATTTGGGTATTGATCCGATACCAAGTGATTACAGGGCTAGTATCGCCGATACTGATAACGATTCCGATAACGATACTTTTTCTCTTTAAATGTTTTATTATAGAATATATATATAGATATAGATAGATATATTTTTGTCAATTAAATGTATAATAAAAACACAAGACCGAGACTTTTGGAAATAAAAAAGCAATCTGTACTTAACATACACCAAATATAGAATATGTACATAAATATCGGCATAAAACCATTATAATAAGAAGAAAAGAGTAATAAAAATAAAAAAAATTAAAAGTGGAACTAAAATATATATTTTTTAAAAATGAAGACAGTACTAAAATATCAATGTAACTAGTGAAGAAAGTAAACGAAAGTAAAACTGCAAGAAATATAAACAACACAACAAAGAATCCTATCCTTACATGCAAATATGTGGCCGTTGAATAACTCTCAGCCATCCAATGAAGCGGTGAAGGGAGGGATCAGGTGTGAGGAAGTGGTGCGCTGTTTACACAGGCAGGCAACGTTGCCAGGTTGGGCAGTTTCCCCACATAAATTGGGTGGGTTTTTACTCAAATTGAGCCCAATCTGGCAACACTGCATGATAGATAGATGGTGCGCTTGCATGAACTCTAGCAAATTCAAGCTTTTTACTGTACGAAATAAAGAAAAAACTGCAACAAAAGTATTGAAAGTATCAATCTCATCGTGCTAGTATCAATACTTGACTTTGATATTGATAATATTGGTACTTAGATTAATACGCCCACCCCTAGTTGCAAGATCATTTTGAGGTTTACCAGTACCCTAACCCAATAGCCTAACCCGGGGGTCGGCAACCTGCGGCTCCGGAGCCGCATGCGTCCGGAACTGGTACGGCATCCTGAACCGATCCCAGTACCAATCCACATCCGGTTAAGGTTAGGGTTAGGCTCCCAGTGTGGTCCACGTCCTGGAACCGGACCTGTAACAGTTTGTGGCCATGAAGTTGAGGAGCTTTGATTCAATTGGAATAGCTAGCAAGTCAAAAAACGACGAGTTAGAGACACCCAACACGTTAATTTCTGACGCGGAGGGGTCCTTAACCATGTGACGTTTAGTTTTGACGACTTGGGAATGTTTAAATTTAAGTTTGATTTATATGGCGCCTTAAAGTGACCTTAGTCGAACAAGGCGCCACACATTAAAAGTTCAAATAACAATAAAAACACAGCTAAAAAGTTAAAAACAGATAAATTACATTACATAAAAACCATAGAAACACCAGATAAAACGATGAAACAGTAAAACACACCAGCAGAGTAGAGTCTCATACAGTGTCAAATGCCTGGCGATAAAAATGTGTTGGGTTTATTTTCATGAGACTGACAGAGATTGAATCAGAAATATTAACTGGTTGCAGGCTCTAGATGGGCTTCAACCCCTACACGCCAAACAAACCCGAGAACAAATCCACCGTAGGTCTCATGGCCTCGATGGCGGTAAAAAACAAGTAGAAATGGGCGATAATTATGCATATTCTTATAAAACTTCTTCAGCAGACATTTCTTCTCTAAAGTTGCCTCAGAAAGCTGTGACTGTTTAATCATGCATAAGAACAGCTGGAACTGGAACAAAAAGTAGGAATTGGCTCATGCTTTTATTATACAACCACATATTTGCAGCCCACTTTGAAAAACACGAGAATAAATGAAGTCTTGCACCATTCCTTTGAATGTCTGCGGGCTCTCGCTTCTATCTTCTGCCTTATCAGACGAGTAGGGGGGTATGTAATTGTGTTGACAGACCGTCTGCAGTGTCCCTGTCAATATGTAGAGGTAGCATCGCAGTCATTACACGGGGGAGCGAGGACGCGGTTCCTGCTGCGCGTGCGGTGAAGGTTTTTAAGGCTTGTAAGTACAACCACAGAAATTTCGTTTGCTGGGGATGACACAGTACTTTTCACTTTTCGCTGCAAGTTGTTGATAGTTTTCAGCGTTCGAAAACAGGATGTCTGTGTTGCAGCCTGGAGGACTTGGCTCTGTGCGTCAAAGCCGACAAACCACATGAGGGAAGTCTTCGAGGCCCGGAGTTTCAAGAAAAAAAAAACATACATAAAAGGAATACCAAAGAATTTAAAGGGGAACTGCTGGCATGCGTGGAAATAATTCAGCCTGAACATCTGTGTTGACACACACGAGGAAGAAAAGCACTGCTTCTGATTTCACTGGTGTAGCAAAATTGTCTGAAAGTATACTTTAGAACTCAGCAGATGGTTACAGGAAGCAGAATCTATCCAACGCTGCAGATGACAATAGAGAAACATCTCTATTGATTTGCCAAAGCAAAAGTATGAAGTCTGTATTTTACAGTAGAACTGACCCAAAGCATTTTGTTCCTTAGATGGGTCTATGCATAAAACATAGACTGCCATGTGCCATCTGCACATCGGCGGTGCCAACATTACACTGCGCTGAAAACAAATAACTGTATGGCGCGTGCCAACAAGGGATCAATGAAAACGCGATTAATAATTCAAAGTAGCGTGCCCTCGATGAGGTGATAAATGAGTCAACAAGCAGCCGGGTCATCACCCCAGTTCACCAAACTGCACGCTAACCAACCCGATAGGAATCATATACCAACAATCGGTTGCTCTACCCGCCTCTACTCTGGAATGACTTACAAAACAGCTTAGTGGAGATGTTTTCATTGGCTCTTTCTGACAGAAGCAGCTCAACAATGTTCTGGAGAATTCCGCTGAAGATGGCGAGATCTCGTCACATTCACAAGTTGACCCAAGATCCAAATCTTAATCTATGTACACGAGAGGGTCTATTTGTCCATTGGCGAGCAGTTCTCCTTCATTGACAAATTCCGTCCGGCGCACAGGTGTGGCACAGCGAGACACTGATTATACAGTCGGAGTATTATTACATAGGTGTGTCCAGGACTGGGCGCAACAAAAGATCACTAAAAGTTGAAAGAGAAAGCGTGTATCGGAACGTTGCGGGTTCGAGCCTAGCTATGTCAAGTTAGCAATTATGGTGACTTTCCCTTTTGTTGTGGCGTCAATGAATCAGATTTACAATAAAGATTCTGTATTGACTCTCAATTAGGATTCCACGAATTCTGCACAAACCTGTTAAGGTGTAGAAGCATTTTGTGGCCAAATTCTTTATTTCTGGTGGTTTTGTTCACCTACCACTATTGCCCCATAGACATGTAGACAGAGAATATCTCAAACATCCTCTACTGCATTCTGAGAATAAAGTCTGACGTTGGATGGGTGCGTTTGACAGGATTTTTGCTCCACCCGACTCAACAATGTCCTGGAGACTAAAGCTCGGTTGGATCTACCCAGAAATCCACCCATCTGCCAATTATTAAAAACATGAGCTTATACATGTGCAGATAAGAAAAATAAACCATATGATTGTAAAACCAATTATGTATTTAATCATTTTTAAAAAATTAACTAATTAATCGCACATCTGGAAAAAATTAATCGCGATTAATCGAGATTAGTATTATTAATTTTTTGTCACCGCATTTGCCAGCCACTCATCTGAAAATAATCATAGTATAAAATCACACACAAATTTGTACATTTAGAACTTTTATTTTTATTTCTTTGAAACCTATAGGGTCTAAAACTCAATTTTTGTCTACTTTTGAATTTACTTTTGTATTTTTAATTTCAAAGACTCCCTGATTGCTTATTTGGTATCATTTTAATCATAAGAACCTCTCCTATGTGACACTATCTTTTATTTAATCATTTTTACACGTTGTATTCTCACAATAGACATAAAATTATGCAAAAACGTAAAATTCTCTGGAAAAATGTGATTTCTCTCCTAAGAGCACTGCTGTTTACTTTACATTTTTCCTGGTATTCTGAGTTTTTTTTTCTTTTTTCCCCGCTTTTTCAATTTTTTTTACAAATAATTCCCATATTATCCCGTTTTGGATAATGAAATCTCAATCACAGAATGTAGAAAAAAGTTTAAGTTTATTTTAGACAGAGTTTTATTATGCTGATCTCAGAGCTGCACAGTAGGATGCCTGAACCCAATTAATAAATATTAATCGCGCGATTAATAAATATTAACTAATTAATTGTGTTTTATTAATTGCGCGAGTTAACGCGTCAACATTCACTGCCTTAGTTTTAATATGTCTGTTATTGGTGCAAACCGAAATCCTCAAAGAGGCCATACCTCAAAAAATCAACTTTCTGAGCTTTTAAGAGTTTTATACTCTTCATTACCTACAATAAACAACTCCAAATTAGTATTTTGATCGGTTCACACATTTCTCAGTATTCCTCTACAAGTTGAGACCCGCCCCTCAAAGACGAGTCAGCTCCGCCCCGAGGCTAACATAAACCCTTTCTCCGCAATGCCGTGCAGACGCCGGCTGTCTGTGTTGTGATCCAGTTTCGCGATGGCCAAGAAACAAGCTAAACGATTTAGCTTTCAGAGCTCGTGAAGAAACTTCTAGTAAAAAAATCTGCACAACATGTCGGGATGGATCCTGAACGTGTTCAAGAATGGTGCAAGAAGACAAGTGAAATTGGGAAAACGGTATAGGAGAAAGGGAGCTGACTAGTTCCTGGTCGAAAATGTGGGCGACGAATTTGGAGAACTGGGGCATGTTAAAAATGTGGGCGTGTCTCTAGGAAAATTGTCCCCATTAAAGCAAAAAGGATTTTTGATGCGGAAAAACGGAAACTCTAAAAAAAAAAATTTGTAATTATGTTATTTTGGGGGGGGGTGACACAGTGATGAAGACGGCTCTAGGATGACATCATGAAATGGGCGGCACCCTCAAGGCGGTGTCTCAAAGATGGAGTCGTTTTACTATGAAAAGAGTTCACAAAAATAACTCATATTTCATGAATTATATATTTTTCAATGTACCAAAGGTAATACATATACTATGATCATATGTATGGATATAGTATATTCTGAAAGACTAAAGAAAATCATGGTATGGCCCCTTTAACATAGAAGTCTATGGAGAATTACTACATCTGACTACTGCCCCTTGTGGTCTTTTCTGGAAGTGAAATATTCACTACTTATGGGAATGAGTTTGATTTTAGGTGAGCTTGAGTCATTTAATTATGTAAGTTTTTACATTTTTCAAATTTCCTATACCTCCTTTTTTGACAAAAATGCTTTTATTCTCTCATTTACTTTGCACATGATCTACATTATATCATATTATCGTGTATGTAAAGATGTTGTCTTTGCACTAATATGGTGTTGACTTTTAACCTCAATATACATGTGGACAGGGACATTAAAAGCATTCTATTCTATTCGATGCAAGTGAATTTATGTCAAAATATTGTTTTGTAATCTTTATTTAAAAGCTAGTCACAATCCGCTTTAATTGTTTTAGATGAAAACGTGAAATAAATCAACTTTCAGGAAGAAAACTTTCCGTTTTTGTCAAGTTAAAGAAATATATAATAAGCTGGTTTTCAATACTGGTATCACTTGAAATGAAATTTGTTAAAAAATAAAAATCCCTACAATTATGTCACATTAACTGTCAGGATGAGTCTTTTCTTCTTTGGGAGGACAAAAAGCAGTGCCATTCATATTTTGTTCAGCACAGACAAAAAGCTAATTCAGACTTTAATTATGTCATGTTTGACTATTTCTGTCTCTTTTCTGTGTATTTTTTGCTCCTAAAACCACCTGATCTTAGTTATAATTAATTTTTATTGAAGCCAAAATCGCACTTCACAAAGCTTTGAATTACCTGCGACAGGCGCGCTAGTACTTTAAAGTCTCACTGATGACCCATTTTTAGATCCAGAGTTTCAGCAAAGTTGGACAGTCATTAGCACTGATTTATCTGCGAGGAACTTTCCAGCCGATTTGATCTAAATCGTGTACATTTGTATGCAGCACGTCCAAAAATGTTTTTTTAAGCCAGAGCTCAGTCCAGAATGTACATTTGGTGTGAACTCTACAGCTTTCTCGTCTCTCCGAACACCATCTCTAAGAGGATCTATCTGCATCGGGTCAGAACTGAGGTCACCCACCGCCTTGATGTTTCAGATGGGAGAAAATTTACACTAATCCAAAGACAGACCCACTTGGCTTTGAGCAGCAGAAATGCGAACCAGAACGTGAGGAAAACATTCCCGGCCCCATCTGAAAGTGATCAATCTGTGAGCAGCGGAGAATTACAGCCGCAGCTTTGCAGACGCAGATGAATCTGGTGCTTTCCCAAGGTTACTTACAGTGGTTTAATCAGTTCAACTGTTTGGCTTGCTCTCAGTGCCACGAGTTGGAATGGTGATTATGGTTTATGAGCATCTGCACCACAGGGGGGTTAAGGGTCGCGACTATACCAGAACTGGTAGCACCAGAATCGCGATCAAGGACTGAAAGTAGTAAAAATGTGTCTATTTATGACCACTCTGTTGCATGCATCCTTATGCTATGGTCACAATAACCTCACAAATCGGGGTTTAAGTGACCACTTCCAAAGAAAAGACCATGTTGTAGATGATCGTATAGGTTCATTTCGGGCTTCTTTCCAAGTTTACAACTTGTGCGGTCCAGATGACCCTACCCTTCCATTGACGTGTTATCCCTCTCATGACAAAGATGGACAGGATTTTATGTCTCTCATGGACACCAGTGACAATAAAAAACCATTGACAAAATAAGTTCAGCATGCTGTCTTGTGGGGTCCAGATGACCCCACTCCCCAAGTTAAAGTGCCTTGGATAGCACAAGGACACGTGAAATCAGTTGAATATTGACAAATCATGGACTCAGATTTGGTACCGTTCTTTTCAAAACACTGAAGTGCCAACAGTTTGAAACAAAAACAAACTAATAGCGCCTGGATGGAATTATATGACACCAAGGCCGAATTGGAATTGCTTCCCTATCACTCTGGCTACTCCCTATAGCTCCAGTTATAGGGGCATTTCAAACTGTATTAGTGTCCAGAAGTGTTTTTTTTAAGCCATAGTGACTTAAGGATGGCTATTGAAGTAGGGTGGTCCTCATCACACTCAGGCCCAGCCCTGTCCTGCCCTAGCTTTGATAGCGGCAGATTAAATGATTGATTACGTCAAACTTCTGAGTTATTTTGTTTTTAATTATTATTTTTTTACTTTTACACAGGGTGAGTGGTGTGTGACTCATTCTCACTCCCAACTCGTCACATAAGGGCCTAAAGTTCAAGCCCCTTCTGCGTCACTTTTTGACAATTTAGGTGTCCCCAACTTGTTGTTTTTCGACGTGGTGGCCATTCATTTAAATCAGAGGTCACTACCCCCGGACCATGAACCGGTACTGGTCTAAGGGCTGCTTGTTACCGGGCCGCAGATAGGGAAAAAAATGTTTATGCTAACTTTGATTATTTCTGTTCTTTTGTTTTTTGATTCTGAAGGAATCTGGAAAATGACCTGATTTTGTTCAACACATCCATCCGTCTTGTCACGTAAAACGATTCCTCGCCTGGACTCACACTACCACACAAAAATGTCTGTTTATTTGGCTTTTCTTAGCTTTTAGCTTTGGAATTTCTTCTTGGCTAGCGGTCTGAGATGGGAGTGAAAATGTGTTGAGTATCGGTATGTTCTAAATAAAAGATGTTTACATTTAAATGTAAGTGTGGAGTTTTCGTTTTTATTGACTTTTCAATAGTTGTAAAACTGATGTTATGTATTTTCTGAGCGCTGTCAGCTAGCTAGCTATATGCTAACGTAGATGACTGGCAACTCTTGATGACGTCGTCAAAGTGTAGAAACGTCAGAAATCGAAGACGCTTCCATGTCTGTCCTTGGGGGGATAAGTGTAGGGAAACTGCAGGGGTAGAGAAATAAATTCAGATTAAATTTAAGTCTTTGATATATCATAACAGAGCTGTTTAGCAACTGTGGGTTGCTAAAGGCATGGTAAAGAACACCTGTTCTTGAATGCAACACACATGCCCCGTATTAATGTAGCTTTGGGGAATAGTCTTACTGGCTAATTAAAATCAACCAATCAAAGTTTTTTTGTGGTTTGACAATGGAAAAAAATCGGTTCTCTTTTAAAAAAAAGTTCTAGGTGTGTACCTATTATGGCTATGTCCGAATTCCTTCCCTACTCACTGTATAGTGCACTTTATAGTGGGTTCGCCATCCAAAATTGAGTGCATTTGAAAATTCCCAGAAGTCTTTGAGACAAACTAGCATACACTGATGATCACTACTTTAGGAAATATAGTCCACAATTCATTAGGGTCGAACAATTTTTGCCAAAAAAAAAAAAAAAATTTAAATGTATTTTTTTAATAAACCATCCACATTTTGATCATCAGAACACAGTGAAGTCACAAATAGACGTTGTAAATTGCTGGTATTGATTAGATTTTCAGTTTGCTAAAATCTGTGACGTCTGACTTGCCGTTTTAGAAAGAAAAGGAAAGAAAATTAGTGAGCATTGTCCCCAAATTAGTTTTAAAATCCAAATAGTCCTGCACAATTTATTTTTTAGAAGGGTGGGAATTCGGACATTTTCTACATTTTAAAGTTCAGAGGAAGTACTAAGTGGCTTCAAAGTAAAACATTTTTTTCTTATAAAAACTACTTTAATTGAATATATTTTTGTGAAATTTAGTGACTTTTCAACTTTTTTAAGATTATTATCTAATTTGTTGATTTAAAAAAGTGGTTTATTTTGAAAAAATAAATTATGATGATTTTATTTTGAAGGGTTTTACCGGATGCGCTGCGTAGCATTCAAGCTAACTTGGAGAGGCTTCGCCTCCTCTCAGTCCACCTCCACAGCATGCAAATAACTCAGCAGCTCCGCCACACCGCACATTGGTTAAGTACGCGGAGCGTGCGGAGGTCTTGACAGATAGGAGAAGAACAGGAAAAAAGCCGCCTTTTATTTTAGTTTGTTCTTTTTTCCTTTTAACTACATCTCTGTTAATTATCCTGAAACTTAATTCAAATGAACTCCGGAGGCTGCTCATCCCGGGACTGTCTCAGAAACAGGAGTAATTGGTGACCCGTGTCAGCCTGAAGAGACACTGGAAGGTTGGAAGGGACAGACGGACCCCCTGTGAAGTTTTTCTCCCCCCTTCGATGTCTGCCCGTGTTCTCGGACCGGAGAGGCGCCGTCCTCGCCTCCTCGATGCGGGTCCCTTCGTTTGGTGATGAAAATGCGGACTACATTTTTATTTTTTTACTGAGTTTTAGTCGGTAAGTCACGAAGCGGTCACTAAAATGTCAGTAAATTACCATATTTGTCATTCATTTTTGTCAGAATGTCGATATTGGTAACTTATAAGGGTACTAATAAAGTTTATTTGAATATCTTTAGGTAAAAGACGTTTATTGCGCGGTAGATTCATGTAAAATTCACAATAAATAACCACTTCGCTTTTACATAAAACTATTTTTATTCAAAACTCTTTAATTAAAAAAAATATATTTTTATTATTGCTAAAATTGTTGTCGCTTCTTGAGGCGCATGAATATTTAAATAAATGTCATCGGACACAGGTGTTCTTTCATGTTTGACTTCTCAAAGGAATCAGCCAAT